>NC_066561.1:4172017-4189517 GCF_024679095.1 Eriocheir sinensis | reverse complement strand
ATAACTCGATTTGAGGGAAGAAAAAACAACAGTCTATATACGGTTCTTAAAGGAGATGATGGTTTTCGCACTAACTACTTTTGCGGGGAGCTTGTTGCAGTGACGGATAACTCGATTTGAGGGAAGAAAAAACAACAGTCTATATACGGTTCTTAAAGGAGTTGATAGTTTTTACACTAACTACTTCTGTGGGGAGCTTGTTGCAGTGACGGATAACTCGATTTGAGGGAAGAAAAAACAACAGTCTATATACGGTTCTTAAAGGAGATGATGGTTTTCGCACTAACTACTTCTGTGGGGAGCTTGTTGCAGTGACGGATAACTCGATTTGAGGGAAGAAAAAACAACAGTCTATATACGGTTCTTAAAGGAGATGATGGTTTTCGCACTGACTACTTTTGCGGGGAGCTTGTTGCAGTGGCGGATAACTCGGTTTGAGGGAAGAAAAAACAACAGTCTATATACGGTTCTTAAAGGAGTTGGTTTTTACACTAACTAGTTCTGTGGGGAGCTTGTTGCAGTGGCGGATAACTCGGTTTGAGGGAAGAAAAAACAACAGTCTATATACGGTTCTTAAAGGAATTGGTTTTTACACTAACTACTTCTGTGGGGAGCTTGTTGCAGTGGCGGATAACTCGGTTTGAGGGAAGAAAAAACAACAGTCTATATACGGTTCTTAAAGGAGTTGGTTTTTACACTAACTACTTCTGTGGGGAGCTTGTTGCAGTGACGGATAACTCGAATTGAGGGAAGAAAAACAACAGTCTATATACGGTTCTTAAAGGAGTCGATGGTTTTCGCACTAACTACTTTTGCGGGGAGCTTGTTGCAGTGACGGATAACTCCATTTGAGGGAAGAAAAAACAACAGTCTATATACGGTTCTTAAAGGAGTTGATGGTTTTTACACTAACTACTTCTGTGGGGAGCTTGTTGCAGTGGCGGATAACTCGATTTGAGGGAAGAAAAAACAACAGTCTGTATACGGTTCTTAAAGGAGTCGATGGTTTTCACACTAACTGCGTCTACAGGAAGCTTGTTGCAGTGGAGGATAACTCGGTTTGAGGGAAGAAAAAACAGCAGTCTATACGGTTCTTAAAGGAGATGATGGTTTTTACACTAACTACTTCTGTGGGGAGCTTGTTGCAGTGGCGGATAACTCGATTTGAGGGAAGAAAAAACAACAGTCTATATACGGTTCTTAAAGGAGATGATGGTTTTCGCACTAACTACTTTTGCGGGGAGCTTGTTGCAGTGGCGGATAACTCCATTTGAGGGAAGAAAAAACAACAGTCTATATACGGTTCTTAAAGGAGATGATGGTTTTTACACTAACTACTTCTGTGGGGAGCTTGTTGCAGTGACGGGTGACTCGATTTGAGGGAAGAAAAAACAACAGTCTATATACGGTTCTTAAAGGAGGAGATGGTTTTCGCACTAACTACTTTTGCGGGGAGCTTGTTGCAGTGACGGATAACTCGGTTTGAGGGAAGAAAAAACAACAGTCTATATACGGTTCTTAAAGGAGTCGATGGTTTTCACACTAACTGCGTCTACAGGAAGCTTGTTGCAGTGGCGGATAACTCGATTTGAGGGAAGAAAAAACAACAGTCTATATACGGTTCTTAAAGGAGTTGATGGTTTTTACACTAACTACTTCTGTGGGGAGCTTCTTGCAGTGGCGGATAACTCGGGTTGAGGGAAGAAAAAACAACAGTCTATATACGGTTCTTAAAAGAGTTGGTTTTTACACTAACTACTTCTGTGGGGAGCTTGTTGCAGTGGCGGATAACTCGATTTGAGGGAAGAAAAAAACAACAGTCTATATACGGTTCTTAAAGGAGTTGATGGTTTTCACACTAACTGCGTCTATAGGAAGCTTGTTGCAGTGGCGGATAACTCGGTTTGAGGGAAGAAAGAACTCCTGCCAGCGTCTGTACTGCGTCGCCTCGCTTCAATAGGTGGACCGTTATTTCTGGTTCTTGAGTTGGTTTGTTTAAAGAACTTGGAGTGGTCGATGTTACTAAGCTTCTTCAGGTACTTCAAGAGGAGGAGGAGGAGGAGGAGGAGGAGGAGGAGGAGGAAGAAAATAAATAGGAAGACTCTTGTTTCTAATTCTTAGGTTCGTTTGTACCGTTATTAAAGTTCTTCAGGTACTTCAAGAGGAGGAGGAGGAAGAGGAGGAAGAAGTGGAGGAGGAAAGGTCATAAGCAGGAGGAGGAAGAGGAGGAGGAGGAAGACAATAAACCAGTCACTGTTTGTTTGTTATTTTCCTCTCTTATCTCCTCTTTGTTCTCCTCCTCCTCCTCCTCCTCCTCCTCCTCCTCCTCCTCCTCCTCCTTTCCCTCGAGACATCATTACCTCCACAACACTTCCTTCATCTTCCCCCCCCCTCCTCATCCTCCTCCTCCTCCTCCTCCTCCTCCTCCTCCTCCTCCTCCTCCTCCTTTACAACCCGCTGGCTATATTGCTCTTCTTCCTCCTCTTACACACACACACACACACACACACACACACACACACACACACAATTGACCCTGTGACATATTTTTCCTTCCTTTCTTCCCTACCATTGTCTCCCTTCCCCTCAACCTTGAACCCATTCTCTCCCCTCTTCCTTCCTTCCCTCCCTCCCCCTTTTGTCTCCCTCCCCCCTTTTTTTCCCTCCTCTCCCTTTTGTCTTCTTCCATATCACTTCTGCTTTTTTCTCTCTCCCTCTCTCCAATCCCTTTTCTTCCCTACCCACGGGCATAGTTTACCCTCCCTCTCTCTCCCCTCTCTCCCTCTTTTTCTCCTCTCTCCCTCTCTCCCTCTTTCTCTTACAATACAAAAACGTACTATCTTTCTTTGTCTGTCTGATTGTTTCTTTGTCATTCTCTCTCTCTCTCTCTCTCTCTCTCTCTCTCTCTCTCTCTCTCTCTCTCTCTCTCTCTCTCTCTCTCTCTCTCTCTCTCTCTCTCTCTCTCTCTCTCTCTCTCTCTCTCTCTCTCTCTCTCTCTCTCTCTCTCATACATACATACATACATACACACGTACACAGAAATGTCATGTATACTTTATCAATTCGTGGATCTAGACAACAAAAAAATATACAATAGTTAATGAGAATATGACGTGCACAAGTACACACACACACACACACACACACACACACACACACACACACACACACACACACACACACACAACATTATTTTCATGAAGGACGTTCGAGTGACAGCTACGTGTGTGTGTGTGTGTGTGTGTGTGTGTGTGTGTGTACCTGTGCTCGTCAGGGTCATTAGTACAAGCTCACCTTTGCTCTTTTGTTCCCCTCCTCTGTTTTTTTTGTCTTGTTTTATTTATTTTTTTTTACTCTTTTTAATCTTCTCTTCCTGAATGTTTACTTTTTATTTTTGTTTTATTTATGTTTTTATTTTCACTTATTTTTTTTACCATATGTTTTTTTTCTATCCTCTTCGTCTCCTCTTTTACTCTCCTTTCTTTCTTTTCTCTTTCACTACCCTCAAAACACACACGCATTTCCCTGTCCTCCACTTCTCCTTCTCTCCTCTCCTCTTCTCTCCTCTCCTCTCCTTCCTTTCTTTCCTCCTTCACTACCCTCAAAACACACACGCATTTCCCTCTCCTCCTCTTCTCCTTCTCCTCTCCTTCTTCTCTCCTTTCTTTCCTCCTTCACTACCCTCAAAACACACACACATTTCCCTCTCCTCCTCTTCTCCTTCTCTCCTCTCTTCCCTTTCTTTCCTCCTTCACAACCCTCAAAACACACACATGTTTCCCTCTCCTCCTCTTCTCCTTCTCCTCTCCTCTCCTTCCTTCCTTTCTTTCCTCCTTCACTACCCTCAAAACACACACACATTTTCCTCTCCTCCTTCTCTCCTCTCCTCTCCTCTCCTTCCTTTCTTTCCTCCTTCACTACCCTCAAAACACACACATTTCCCTCTCCTCCTTCTCTCCTCTCCTCTTCTCTCCTTCCTTTCTTTCCTCCTTCACAACCCTCAAAACACACACACATTTCCCTCTCCTCCTTCTCTCCTCTCCTCTTCTCTCCTTCCTTTCTTTCCTCCTTCACAACCCTCAAAACACACACACATTTTCCTCTCTTCCTCTTCTCCTCTTCCTGTCTCCTGTTTTTATTCTCTGTCTCCTGTTATTTTCCTGTCTTCTGTTCTTTTTCCTGTCTCCTTCTTTTCTCCTCTCCTCTCCTTCCTTCCTTTCCTCCTTCACTACCCTCAAAACACACACACACATTTCCCTCTCCTCTCTCCTCCTCTCCTCCTCTTCTTCTTTTCTTCTTCTCCTCTCCTTCCTTTCTTTCTTTCCTCCTTCACATTTCCCTCTCCTCCTTTTCTCCTTCTCCTTCTCCTCTCCTCTCCTCTCCTTTCCTCTCATTCCTTTCTTTCTTCCTTTCAATACCCTCAAAACACACACACACACATTTCCCTCTCACTCTCCTCCTCCTCCTCCTCCTCTTCCTTCTCTCCTCAAGTGCTTCCTCCCCTCCAGAGTAACAGTCAACACTCACCTCTACTCAGCCTCTCCGCACCCTCTCCAGCAGCTCACCTGAGAAGGGGGACAAAGCCATTAGCCACACAGGTAAAGGAGTTCAGGTGGATACAGGTAAGGGGGTCATTAATATACATAAGTAAGACTAATAATGCACTGATGATATTAACCGATTAGCACATAAGTAAGATAAACATTGATATACACAAGGATATAGTTCACAGGTAAATATTAACTCATTAGAGTGCAGGTAAAGGGGTCAATTAAGATACAAAAACAAAGTAATGATATGAAGGTGATTTTAAGCCAGTAGATAATTATAGGTAAGGTGAACATTATAATTTAGGCGCCCAGGTAACAATGTACAGGTGTGAGGGAAAGGAAATATTGAAAGGGAAAGTGAGAGAGAAAGTGAAGGAATAGATGAGGAGAAGGAAAGAAGGAAGGAAGGAAGGAAAACAGGAAGAAAGGAAGGACAGAAGGAAAGACTAAAAGATGAGGAGAAAGGAAAGGAAAGGAAAGAAAATGAAACGGAAGGAAAGAAAGGAAGAAAGGGAGGTACGATGAAAGAAGGGAAGTAGGGAGAAAGGAAGGAAAGAAGGAAAGAATAAAAGATGAGAAGAAACGAAAGGAAAGGAAATAAAGGAAGAAAGGAAAGGAAAGAAAGGAAGGAAAAAAGGAAAGACTAAAAGATGAGATTAAAGGAAAGGAAAGGAAACGAAAGGAAAGAAAGGAAGGAAAGGAAAAGAAAGGAAAGGAAAGGAAGGAAAGGAAGAAAGAAAGGTACGATAAAAGAAAGGAGGTTGGAAGAGAGCAGGGAAGAAAAGAAAACAGACAGAAAAGCAAAACAAAATGAAAAGGGAGGAAGAGAAGGAAAAGAAAAGAGAAATAAAGCAAAAAAGAAATGAAAACTAAGGAAGAGAATTAATAGAAAACAGACAAATAAAGAAGAGAAGAAAAAAAAATGGAGGAAGAGAAGGAAAAGGAAAGAGAAATAAAGAAGAGAAGCAAAAAAGAAATTAAAAGGGAAGAAGAGAATGAAAAGAAAACAGGGAAATAAAGAAGAGAAGCAAAAAATAAATGAAAAGGGAGAAAGAGAATGAAAAGAAAACAGAGAAATAAAGAAGAGAAGCAAAAAATAAATGAAAAGGGAGGAAGAAAAGAAAAAGAAAACAGAGAAATAAAGAAGAGAAGCAAAAAATAAATGAAAAGGGAGGAAGAAAAGAAAAAGAAAACAGAGAAATAAAGAAGAGAAGCAAAAAATAAATGAAAAGGGAGGAAGAAAAGAAAAAGAAAACAGAGAAATAAAGAAGAGAAGCAAAAAATAAATGAAAAGGGAGGAAGAAAAGAAAAAGAAAACAGAGAAATAAAGAAGAGAAACAAAAAAAGAAATTAAAAGGGAGGAAGAAAAGAAAAAGAAAACAGAGAAATAAAGAAGAAAAGCAAAAAATAAATGAAAAAGGAGGAAGAAAAAAAGAAAACAGAAATAAAAAAAATAAATGAAAAGGGAGGAAGAAAAGAAAAAGAAAAGAGAAATAAAGAAGAGAAGCAAAAAATAAATGAAAAGGGAGGAAGAAAAGAAAAAGAAAACAGAGAAATAAAGAAGAGAAGCAAAAAAGAAATAAAAACTGAGAAAGAGAATGAAAAGAAAACAGAGAAATAAAGAAGAGAAGCAAAAAATAAATGAAAAGGGAGGAAGAAAAGAAAAGGAAAACAGAGAAATAAAGAAGAGAAACAAAAAAAGAAATTAAAAGGGAGGAAAAGAAGAAAAATAATACAGGTAGAGTGACGAGTGATGGATATGTACTAAACTTAATGGTGATATAAATCCATTAACGTACAGGTGAGGCGGCCATTAATATACGTAAGGTAATAAGCTAAAGATACTATAGACCCATTACAGGTAAGGAGACTAATAATGAAAATAAACAAAGCAAAAAAAACAACAACAAAAAAAACAACAGACGGAAAATAAGAGAGAATGAAAAGGTGGGATAGAGAAAAAGATGACCAGAAATATAAAGAAAAAAACTGGATAAATAGGAAAACGGGAAAACAGGAAAATCAGAAAACAGGGAAAGAAAAATTGGACAACAGGGAAAAAACAGGACAGGAAAAGCGTAGAAAACAGTAAACGGGAAAAACAGGACACGAAATCAATAGGACAGGAATAAACAGGACAGGTAAAAAAGGACAGAAAAAAACAGTACAGGAAAAAAACAGGACAGGAAAAAACTGGAGACAGAAAAAAACAGGAGACAGGAAAAAACAGGACAGGAAAAAAACAGGAGACAGAAAAAAAACAGGAGACAGGAAAAAAACAGGAGACAGGAAAAAAAAACAGGACAGGAAAAAAACAGGAAACAGGAAAAAAACAGGACAGGGAAAAAAACGGACAGGAAAAAAAACAGGACAGGAAAAAAACAGGAGACAGGAAAAAAACTGGACAGAAAAAAAAAAACATACATGAAGAAAAGAAAAAACAGGAATATATAGAAAAGGGAAAAAAATAACCAGGAATGTAGAGTAAAGAAAATTCAGGAAAATGAACTAAAAAGCAAAAAAGAGGAAAAGCAAAACAGGAAAACAGTAAAAAAGGAAAAATAAAGAAAAAAAATCAGGAAACAGGAGAAAGACAGAAACAGGAAAGCAAAGAATGTAAAGAAATAAAAAAAAACAGAATAAAAAGAAAGCAACAAAAAAATAACCAAGAAATTCAGAGTAAAAAAAAAAGAAAAATTGCAACATGATATTTCTCGCGTGCTGAAAAAAAGTAACAAAAAAAAAAAGTGAGTACGTAAAGGAATGAAAAGCCTGCCAGGGAACAAAAGGAGGAGGAGGAGGAGGAGGAGGAGGAGGAGGAGGAGGAGGAGGTGCATGAAATTGTGTTCCATTGTCCGCGAGGAAGGAAGGAAGGAGGGGATGAATGGAGGAAGGAAAGTAGGAAGGGGGGGAGGGATTTAGGGAGGGAGGGAGGGAGGAAGGAAGGAAGGAAGGAAGGGATGAATGGAGGAAGGAAAGATGGAAGGGGGGGAGGGGTTTAGGGAGGGAGGGAGGGAGGGAGGGAGGAAAGAAGGAAGGAAAGGAGGAAGGGGAGGAGAGATTTAGGGAGAGAGAGAGGGAGGAAGTAAAGGAGGGTGGGTAAGGGAGGAAGGAAGGAAGGAAAGAAGTAAAGGAAAGAAGGAAGGAAGGAAAGAAAAGAAATGGAAAAATATATACAAGGAAGAAAGCCAATCATGATAAAAATAAAGAAGGAAAGGAAGGAGGAAAAGAAAGAAGGAATAAAAGAGAGAAGGAAAAAAGGAAGCAAGGAATATAATGACAAGAAATGAAGGAACGAAGGAAGGAAATGAAAAAAGGAAGAGGAGGAAAGAAAGGAAGGAAGAAAAGGGGAGATAAGAAATAATAAAGGAAAATAACTGTGATAAGAAGGAAAAATTGTGTTGCAAAAAACTTAATATCCACCATAACGTGTTGTGAGGAGGAGGAGGAGGAGGAGGAGGAGGAGGAAGAGGAGAGGAGGAGGAGGAGAAGAGAAGAATATTAAGATGGTGATGATAATAAAGAAGAAGAAGAAGAAGAAGAAGAAGAAGAAGAAGAAGAAGTAAAAGAAAAAAGAAAATGAAGAAGAAAAAGTAGAAGAAAAAGAAGAAAAAGAAGAAAAAAGAAAAAGAAAAAGAAAAAGAAGAAGAAGAAGAAGAAGGAAGATGAGAAGACCGTAAACGAGGAAGAGGAAGAAGAGGAGAATGAAGGACAAGAGGAAGAAGAGGAATGATTATGATGATGAGGCTGAGGAGGAAGAGGAGGAGGAGGAAGAAGAAAAAGAAGAAGAAGAAGAGGAGGAGGAGGAGTGAAGCACCCATATCTCTCTAGTCTTCCTCTTATCCTCTTTTCTTTATCTTCTTCCTCTTTCTTTTCCTCTCGTTTCCCTTCCCCTCCTCCTCTTCCTCCTCCTCCTCCTCTTTCCCTCACGCTCTTCTTTCTCTCCAAGTATGATTTTTTTTCCTTTTCCCTTTTCTATTAATCCACAATTCCCTTTTCTTTTTATTTCTCCTCTCTTTCCCTTCTTTATTTCCTTCTTTTCCCTTTGTTCCCCTTTATTTTTTTTGTTTTTTCATATATTCCCTTTTTCTTTTCTCTTATCTTCACTTTCTCTTCATTTTCCTTTCCCTTTCATTTACTTCTTTATTTCCCTTCATCTTTTTACATTATTTTCTTTTTCTTTATTTTCCTTCCCCTCTTTTTCTTCTCCCTTTTCTCTTCTTCCTTTATTTCTCGTTTATTTCTAGTCTCCCTTTCCTTGTTTTATTATCTTTTCTTCTTCCTTTTCCCCTCATTCGCCTCTATAATTTCCCTTTTCCCCTCTTCGTATCCTTCCTTTCTCCTCTTTTCCCTTCTTTTTAATCTTTTCCTTCTTCTTTTTCTCCCTTATCCCTCTTTCATTTCTTTTTTTTTAGTCTACTTTCTCTTCTTTTTTTCTCCCTTTCCTCTTTTCCTCTTTCTCTTTTAGACTTTTCCTTCTTTCCATCTCTCCCTTTTCCCTCGTTTTCTTTCTTTTCATCTCCTTTCTCCTCTTTTCTAGTTCTTTTCCTTTTTTCTCCATTTCATTATTCCTTTTCACTCTTTTCTCTCTTTTCTGCTCTCCTTTTCCCCTCTTTTAATTTCCTTTCCCATCCTTTTTTACTTTTCTTTTTACTTTTTCTCTGTTTCATTATTCCTTCTTCTTTTCCCTTCCTTTAATCTCTTCTTTCCCCTTTTTTCAGCTATCCTTTTCCCCTCTTTTAATCTCCTTTCCCCTCCTTTTTTCCTTTTCCTTTTCCTTTTTCTCTGTTTCATTATTCCTTCTTCTTTTCCCTTCCTTTAATCTCTTCTTTCTCCTCTTTTCAGCTCTCTTTTTCCCCTCTTTTAATCTCTTTTCCCCTCCTTTTTTCCTTTTCCTTTTCCTTCTTCTCTGTTTTATTTTCCCTTCCCACTCTTTTCCCTTCCTTTTACTCTTCTTTCCCCTCTTTTTTCAACTATCCTTTTCTCCTTCTTTCCCCTCTTTTAATTTCCTTTCCCCTCCTTTTTTCCTTTTCCTTTTCCTCTTTCCTCTGTTTCATTATTCCTTCTTCTTTTCCCTTCATTTTTACTCTCCTTTTCCCCTCTTTATCAACTATCCCTTTTCCCTTCTTTCCCCTCTACTTTAATCTCTCTTTTCCCCTCTTTTATTTTCCCTTTTCACTTTCTTTCCTTCATCTTTACTCTCCTTTTCCCCTCTTTATCAACTATCCCTTTCCCCTTCTTTCCCCTCTACTTTAATCTCTCTTTCCCCTCTTTTTACTCCCCTTTCCCCTCTTTATCAACTATCCCTTTCCCCTTCTTTCCCCTCTACTTTAATCTCTCTTTCCCCTCTTTTCAACCTCCCTTTCCCCTCTTCGTCAACTATCCCTTTCCCCTTCTATCCCCTCTACTTTAATCTCTCTCTCTCCTCTTTTTACTCTTCTTTCCCCTCTTCTTCAACTATCCCTTTCCCCTTCTTTCCCCTCTACTTTAATCTCTCTCTCCCCTCTTTTCACCCTCCCTTTCCCCTCTTTATCAACTATCCCTTTCTCCTTCTATCCCCTCTTTATCAACTATCCCTTTCCCCTTCTATCCCCTCTTTATCAACTATCCCTTTCCCCTTCTATCCCCTCTACTTTAATCTCTCTTTCCCCTCTTTTTACTCCCCTTTCCCCTCTTTATCAACTATCCCTTTCCCCTTCTATCCCCTCTACTTTAATCTCTCTTTCCCCTCTTTATCAACTATCCCTTTCCCCTTCTATCCCCTCTACTTTAATCTCTCTCTCCCCTTTTTTCCCCTCCCTTTCCCCTCTTTCCCCTCTAAACAAAGGACAGCTGATCACCAGTATTCGAGGGGAAGAAAAAACAATGTAGAAAAAATGTTCCCTCCCCTCCCCTTCCGCTCCCCTCTCTTCCCCTTCCTCCCCCCTTCCCCGGTACATTCCTTTCCCTCCCCTTCCTCTTTTTTATCCCCTCTCCTTCCCTTCACTTATCCTCCCTTCCCTCCACGCATACTCTCACTCCCTTCCCCTTCTCTCCCCTTCCTTCCTCTCCTTCCCTTCCTTTCTCTCTTTCCCTTCCTTCACCCTTTCTTCCTCTCCTTCCCTTCCTTCACCCTCCCTTCCTCTCTCCTTCCCTTCATTCACCCTCCCTTCCTTTCCCCTTCTTTCCTCTCCTTCCCTTCCTTCACCCTCCCTTCCTCTTCCCTTCCTTGCCCTTACCTCCCTTTCCCTCTCCTATTCTCCCCTTCCTTTTGACCCCCTCTCCTTCCCTTTCTTCACCCTCCCTTCCTCTCCCCTTCCTTTCCCTTCCTCTCCCTTCCCCTTCCCCATCCCATCCTCTCACTCCCCTTCCCCATTCCCCCTTTCCTCTCTTCTCCCTTCCCTCGTCTTCCCCTTTCCATTCCTTTCCCCTCATATTCCCTTCCCCTTCCTTTCTGTTCACCTTCCCTTCCCGTCCCTTCCTTATATCCTCCTCTTACCCATCTCCCCTTCCCTTCCCTTCCCTTCCTCCCCTCCCCTTCCCCCCATCACCCCCCTTCAAGGATGTGCGAGGGTACACAAATAGTGATGTTGATAAACCAGAGGGGGGAGGGGGGAGGGGGAGATGGGGAGGGGGAGATGGGGAGGAAGGGGAGGGGAAGGGGAGGGGAAGGGGATTAGCGTGTGCCAAGAATGTAGCCTTTCCTTGGCGTGTGTGTGTGTGTGTGTGTGTGTGTGTGTGTGTGTGTGTGTGTGTGTGTGTGTGTGTTAGCAGGTCTTTTCCTCCTGTTTCTCTCTCTATCTCTGTCTGTTTCAATGTCTGTCTGTCTGTCTGTCTGTCTGTCTGTCTGTCTGTCTGTCTTTCTATTTATCTATCTATCTGTCTGTCTTTTTCTGTCTGTACTTTTTAACTATACGTGTCTGTCTGTCTGTCTATCTGTATCTGTCTGTGTCTGTCTATTTGTTTCTGCCTGTCTCTGTTTCTCTCTGTCTGTCTGTCTGTCTGTCTGCGTCTGTTTGTATGTTTCTGTCTGTCTCTGTTTCTCTCAGTCTGTCTACTTATGTTTTGTCTGTCTGTCTGTCTGTCTGTCTGTGTGTCTGTAAGTCTATGTCTGTCTGTCTGTCTGCCTGTCTGTCTGTCTGTCTGTGTGTCTGTAAGTCTATGTCTGTCTGTCTGTCTGTCTGTCTGTCTGTCTGTCTGTCTGCCTGTCTGTCTACCTCCCCCTTACCCATTACATGTCCATCCCTTTCCTCACCTTCCCATCACCCCCATAACCTTCCCTCCCCTTCACTACATTCTCTTTGCCCCTTCCTCCATCTCCCCATCACTCATCCTGTGCTTCCCTCCCCTTCCCTCTCCTCCCCTTCACCAGTTCAACATACTATTCTTTATTCCGTTCCTCCCCTTTTCTTGTCTCCTCCCCTTCTTCCCTTCTTCAATATCTCTCCCCTATCCCCTTATCTCCCCTCCTTCCCCCTTCCTTTCTCTTTATTTCGTTTCTCCCCCTTTCTCGTCTCCTCCCCTTCTCCCTTCTTCAATATCTCTCCCCTATCCCCTTCTTTCCCCTTCTTCCCCCTTCTCTTCCCTCCTTCCCCCTCCCCATTTCTTGTCTCCTCCCCTTCTCCCCTTCTTCAATATCACACTTCTCCTTACCCTTCCTCCCCTTTTCTTCTCTCCTACCCCTTCTCCCCTCCTTCCCCTCCCCATTTCTCGTTTCCTCCCCTTCTCCCCTTCTTCAATATCACTTTATTTCCTTTCTCCCCTATCCTCTCTCTCCCTTCTTTTCTCCCCTTGTCACCCCACTGCCCCTCCCCTCCCCTACCTTTGTCTCCCTTTTTCATTTCCCCCCTCACCCTCCTCCCCTTACCTTCCCATTCTTTTCTCCCCATACCCCCTTCTTCTCCCTCCAATCCCTCTCTTACCTCCTCCCCCTACCCTTCCTCCCCCTTCTTATCTCCCTCCCATTACCCCATTATCACTTCTTCGCCCTACTCTCCCTTTCCACTTTTTTCCTCCCCATCCCCTTTTTTCCCCTTCTCTTCTCCCCACAACCCATTCTACTACCCCCATCACCCCTCCCCCTCTCCTCCCCTCCCTTTCCCCTTCTTTCCCCCCCCGCATTAGCCCATCATCCCTTCCTCCCCTACATTCCCTTTCCCATCTTTCCCCACATTATCCCTCCCCCTCCCCTCCCTTCCCCTTTTTTTCTTCCCCATCCCCTCTCCCGCATTTTCTCCTCCCTTCCCCCCCCTCCCCTCCTCTCAAGGCCCCATACCTGCACGCACCGCTAATGAGTGCGGGCAAACACAGGTAAATGACTTAACAGCCCAGCGTTCACCTGTCCGCCAAGACAAACAGACGGGGCGACGTGTTGATCCCGTGACACTGAGACCTTGTGACAGGGAGGAGGAGGAGGAGGAGGAGGAGGAGGGGGATGAGGAGGAGGGGGAGGGGGACAAGGACGAGGAGGACGATTTGGGGGACAAGGGGAAGGGATGGGGAAGAAGAGGAGAAGAATGATTAAGGAGGAAGAATGTAAGGAGGAGGAGGAGGAGGAGGAGGAGTCAAAGGAAGAGGAGGAGGAGGAGGAGAAGAATGATTAAGAAGGAAGAATGTAAGGGGAAGGAGGAGGAGGAGGAGGAAGAGTCAAATGAAGAAGATTAGGAGGAGGAAGAATGGGAAGAGGAGGAGTGATTGATGATGGGTAAGAGCGAGCAAGGAATGGGTAAAAGGTAAGGTAAATGAGGTAAATAAGGTAAGAACAGGTTTAAAACAGGTATTGATGGGTAAGGATAGGTAAGAGATGGGTAGGAATAGGCGTAAGGTAGATAAGGTGGGTAGAAAAATGTAGAATGGGTAAAGAAGACGAAATAGGTAGATAAATGGAAGGTGTGTGTGTGTGTGTGTGTGTGTGTGTGTGTGTGTGTGTGTGTGTGTGTGTGTGTGTGTGTGTGTGTGTGTGTAAGGTAGATTTTCACCTCTCACCACCATCACCACCATCACCACCATCATCATCACCATCACCACCATCATCACCATCACCACCATCACCATCAACAACTCCACTTCTTCCCATCATTCCCCCTTCCCTTCTTCTTCCCTTCATTCCCCTCCCCTTCCTCTTCCTACCCATAACCCTTTCCCACCCTACCCTTCAGTCCCTTCCTAGCTATGCCCTTCCCTACCTATCACCCCTTCCCTACCCAATACCCCATCACCCTAACATCCCATTACTCCCCTTCCCTTTAATCCCCTCTCAGCCACTCCCTTCCTACCTATCACCCTGTTACCCCATCACACTCTTAGCCCATCTTCCATCACGTACCTTTTCACTCCCTTCACCGCCCCATCAGAAATAAACTCCCACGTAAATATATATAAAAGCTGTGCCTCTCTTTCCACTATTTTCTCCTCATTTATCTGCCAATTCCGGCCCAACACCTGAGCAGCGGCGGGCCAATTAGATGAATCACCTGAATGCTGCAACACACTTTCCTACGTTTCAGAGAGCCGAAGTTAGCGGTGTTGCGCAGTTTGTGTTGTGTGGTAAACTGTTTGGCGATGTTTAAAGCTAACCAAAATAAACCTAACTTAATCTAGCATAGTACAATCTGACCAAACATAATCTAACCTGTTCTGACATAGTACAATCTAACCAAATATATTTCAACCTAACCTAAGAAAATCAAACATATACTAACCAAATCTAATTATAACCAAACCTAACCTAACCTAATCGAACCTAGTCAACTATATAAACCTAGCCTAATCTAACCAAACTAAACCATATTAAACAAAACCTAAAAACATTAAACCAAACCACAGCAAATCATACCAAACCAACCTCCTAACCGAAACTAACCAAGCCGAACTGAAAATAAAACTAGTCAAATTTAACCAAACCTAACCAAACCAAACCAAACCAAACCAAACCTAACCTAACCAAACCAAATCTAACCAAACCAAACCAAACCTAACCAAACCAAACCTAACCTAACCAAACCTAAACAAACCAAACCAAACCTAACAAAACCAGGGTAGGCGGTGGCTGAGTGGTTAGCGTGCTGGCCCTGCATTCACCGCGTGCTGGACGACGCGGGTTCGAATCCCCACGCTACCACCTGGGATTTTTCAGTCACCGCCGAGTGGCCTAAGACTACCCACATGCTGTCCTGAAGACCACCCATCAACCCGGACTCCAGAAGAAACCGTCCAGTAAAATTAATCAAGAATGAATTCCGGGGGGCAGCATGAGCCAAGCATAACTATAAAAAAAATTGCCTGCGTCATGACGAGCTTGGGCCGACCATTTGGCCCCTGAAGAAAGCCTACAAGCGTTATAGGCGGGGATGTGAAAAAAAAACTCACCAAACCAAACGAAACCAAACCAAACTTAACCAAAGCATCGTGCCACCAAAGCGAGCCAAACAGACCCCAACCTATCCTAAGGGAGCCACACTTGAGATGGTTAATACACAGAAAGTTAAGATATTGCGGAGTTTTATTGCTCGGTAATTTGTGTTTACGACCACTTAAGATACACTCCCTCCAACACTATTACATCGCAGTTTTCCTTTACGATAAGCTGTGTTGACGATACGCTGCGCTCAAAGTTGCAGGATTGATAAATTACCCCATTACCCTATTATTCCATTGCTCGCTTTCCCTTGAACCCCTCTCAGCCATTCCCTTCCTGCCCATCACCCTGTTACCCCATCACACCCTCATCACATCCTCACCACACATTGCAAAATTGTCTGGTATGATACTCTGAGATATTTTAAGCTTCAATGGATACTTCTAAAAATTTCCTGTTCTACAAATGAAGGTAAGAGTTGTATTAAATTGTATTATATTGTGTTGTACTATATAGTAGGCATACTTATCTATATACTCATTAATCTATTTATTTGTTATATTTTTTTAATGGTGTATTTTATAAAGTGTTACGGATGTCCTGCTCATATTCAATTAGTCTTTTTGTATTTTGCTTTTTTATTAGATAAGTTAATTTGTGAAGTCTATGCTACTTACTACCCTCTGTCCCTCCACTTTTATAATCTTCTATATTCTCTCTATCTCCTTCTACTTCTCTCTCATTGCTTTCATTTTCATTTTCACTTTCTCGGTGTCTCAGGTGTTTGGGGGATGCTAAACTCT
This sequence comes from Eriocheir sinensis, assembly GCF_024679095.1. Lineage (NCBI taxonomy): Eukaryota > Metazoa > Arthropoda > Malacostraca > Decapoda > Varunidae > Eriocheir > Eriocheir sinensis. Next base: position 4,173,828 of record NC_066561.1, on the reverse strand, counting down.
ACCTGCTTCGTCTCTTATAGTAGTAGTAGTAGTAGTAGTAGTAGCAGTAGTAGTAGTAGTAGTAGTAGTAGTAGTAGTAGTAGTAATAATAATAATAATAATAATAATAATAATAATAATAATAATAATAATAATAATAATAATAATAATAATAATAATAATAATAATAATATCCCATGGGTGTCCAGGGGATCTATTCTCTCAGGCGCTGTGTGTTTCTAGGCCAGCAGTCAGACCCATCCCTAATCTGACCTAGTTGGGGTGTGGCCGGCAACCCCTCCCTGTAAGACCCTTCACCCCGCGCCTTCTCCGGCCAGCTGCAGCCACTCGTTATTGAGGTCACTCCTGGTAATGAGCGTGTAGCGTTAGTGGGGCTGACGTGCAGGGCATTACAAGGGGAAACAGTGTCGGGGTTGTATTTCTCTTCTATAATTTGATTTACGGCAGTGTCGGCTTTACGATACTCCAGGTGGTGCGCGTATAGGACGAGTGAGGGTGACCGGGCGAGGCGTTACGAGGGGAAATAGTGTTGTGGGTGTGTTGGTAGATTATGTAAGGTTACTTCGGATTTGTTGAGATTATGTACGGCTCGCCTGGGGGCTAGGTTCAAATGCTAGGTTTATTTGCGTTATACATAGGAATACATAGGAAGAACAGACACCAGAAGACCTGTCGGTCTATGGCGAGGGTGTCTGTTTACTACCGCTACTACTAGTAAACTACGTGTGGTAGGACAGGACAGAATAGATGAAGGCTCCTCCCCACCCACCTCTCCCTCCGGCAACGTGCCGGCAGGAAATAGTTAAAACACAATGTACCTTTAAGGAAGAAAGGGACATGGAAATTTTACAGTAAAGAGAGAAATAAGAGGAAATTACTACCCTTAACTTACGCTACTGGTGACCTAAGCTGTGGGGGAAACTAATGTCTTCAGGTTGTACCCGTGCTGCAGGCTGCCTGAGACAAACGAAAAAGGGTCAGTAAACACTGTATGGAGTTGAATCATAAAAAAAAAAAAAATTATAAAAGCTAGTATTAAATTGGACTGCTCACGATGGGTGAGATATAGTTTCAGGGGTTACAGGTAGAGGGTTGATCCTCGTTTACCTTCGGTGCAGGGGTACGCTCCAGTATCCTGTTAACCTTACTGTTCCCACACCTCACTCATCAGTTGTATGTTGCGTACATTAAGTTTTCTTTTCTTTACTCTGTTGTTAACTTACGCTACTTGTAATCTAAGCTGGTTATGGCAGGTTTTGTTTGGTTAGGTTTAGTTTTCGTTAGGTTTGGAGAGATTAGAGTAGGTTTTGATATAGTTATATTGTGTTAGTTTAGATGTATCGGCTTTACGATACTCCGGGTGATGAGTTTATAGTGTTAGTGAGGCTGACAAACAGTGCTACAAAGGGGGAAGCAGTATTAGATAGTCTCTTGTCTAATCTCTCTTTCTTTTTCTCTATCTTTCTTGCATTCTGGTTCTCATTGCCTCATTTTCTTTCTTTCTTTCTATCCTATTGTGGTTGTGTTGTTTGATATTTGATTTACGGTAGTCTGGGCTAAAAAAAAAATACGAAAGTGCAAAGTTCTCTTACAGGAATATTATTTTTCTCCGTTAGTTTCTGTTTTAAAAATACGAAAGCGCAAAAGTTCTGTCATGCGAATTATTCTTACCCGTTAGTTTCGGTTTGAAAAAATACGAAAGTGCAAAAGTTATGTTGTACGAATATTATTTTTCTCCGCTAGTCTCGGCGAAAGAAATAAGAGGAGTGCAAAGTTCTGTTCCACGAATAACTTTTTTCATTAGTCTGGGC
>NC_066561.1:4149517-4159517 GCF_024679095.1 Eriocheir sinensis | reverse complement strand
ATAAAGAGGAAGAGGAAAGGGAGATGAATGAGAAGATGAAGAGAAGAGAGAGAAGATAAGGAGATGAAAGAGAGAAAGAGGAAGAGGAAAGGGAGATGAATGAGGAGATGAAGAGAGAGACGAAAGGGAGATGAAAGAGAGAAAGGAAGAGGGAGATGAATGAGGAGATGAAGAGAAGAGAGAGAAGATAGGGGGATGAAAGAGAGAAAGAGGAAGAGGAAAGGGAGATGAATGAGGAGATGAAGAGAAGAGAGAGACGAAAGGGAGATGAAAGAGAGAAAGAGGAAGAGGAAAGGGAGATGAATGAGAAGAGGAAGAGAAGAGAGAGAAGATAGGGAGATGAAAGAGATAAAGAGGAAGAGGAAAGGGAGATGAATGAGAAGAGGAAGAGAAGAGAGACACGATAGGGAGATGAGAGAGACAAAGAGGAAGAGGAAAGGGAGATAAATGAGGAGATGAAGAGGAGAGAGACGATAGGGAGATGATTGAAAAGAGGAAGAGGAAAGGGAGATGATTGAAAAGAGGAAGAGAAGAGAGACGAAAGGAGATGATAGAGACAAGGAAGAGGAAAGAAAGACGAATAGGCGAAAGAGAGAAGAAGTAAGACAAAATCGAGACCAGACGAGACGAGACGGAATGAAACGAACTGAGACAAGACGAGACCAGGAAAGATGAGACGAGACCAGAGAGGGAGAGACCAGAAAGAGACCAGAGAGAGATGAAAGAGACGGGATGATGCGAGACAGGAGAGGTAAGGCAAAACGAGAGCAGAAAGAGAGAGAGAGAGAGAACAAGACATCAACAACAATACAAAAATAGCAAAGCACACCTGACGTAATCAATAACAAGACCAATCAGCAGGTGAGAAGAAAATGGAAGAAAACAAGAAAAAAAAGTCCACTTCAGGTATTCGCCAGGTAACATCCGGACAGGTGAGGGGGGGGGGGACTCGAGTGAGGGGAGGTGGAGGGGCAGGAGGGCGGGGGGGGGGGGACACAGGTAAGGCATAAGAGTTAAAGTCTAGGGATTAAGGTTCAGCAGGTGACCCAAATACACCTTTCTGAGCAGGTAGAGGGAAGTAATTAGCGGGAGGAGAAGGAGTAGGAGGAGGAAAAGGAGGAAAAGATGAGAAATAATAACAATATCAACAACAACAACAACAGCAACAACAATAATAATAATAATAATAATAATAATAATAATAATAATAATAATAATAATAATAATAATAATAATAATAATAATAATAATAATAATAATAATAATAATAATAATAATAATAATAATAACAATAGGAGGAAAACGAGAAGAAAGAGGTGAAGGAGAAAGAAAAAAAAAGAGACGAGGAAGAAGAAGAAGAAGAAGAAGAAGAAGAAGAAGAAAGAAGAAAAAGAAGAAAAGGAATAGGAAGAAATAGAAGAGGAAAGAGAAGAAGAAGAGGAAGAAGAGCAAGAGGAAGGAGTGACCTGGTTTCTCTTCTCCACCTCCCATTTCGTACAGGTGTGTCAGGTAAAGTAATTAGAGGTGAGGACTCATTAACCTATCGAGTGTGTGCGAGTCGGAGGAGGAGCAGGAGGAGGAGGAGGAGGAGGAGGAGGAGGTGTCTATTATTGATGAGTTGATGCGTGATCATTCCCAACACCGACACACTCTGGCGGCCGTTATCCCACTCTCCTCTACGCTTTCGTTATGTTAGTTTCTTCATTTTGCGTTGTTTTCGTCTTTCTTCATCTCTCTTTCGTTTCGTTTTGGTTAATTCTCGTTTTGTCTTAATTCGTCTTTCTCTCTCTTTCTAATCTATATCCCACTCTCCTCTACGCTTTCGTTATGTTAGTTTCTTCATTTTGCGTTGTTTTCGTCTTTCTTCATCTCTCTTTCGTTTCGTTTTGGTTAATTCTCGTTTTGTTTTAATTCGTCTTTCTCTCTCTTTCCAATCTATATCCCACTCTCCTCTACGCTTTCGTTATGTTAGTTTCTTAATTTTGCGTTGTTTTCGTCTTTCTTCATCTCTCTTTCGTTTCGTTTTGGTTAATTCTCGTTTTGTCTTAATTCGTCTTTCTCTCTCTTTCTAATCTATATCTCAATTTCCTCATCGCTCTCGTTTTGTTTCTCTCTTCTTTTTTGTGTTATTCTCGTCTTTCTTCATCTCTCTTTCGTTTCGTCTTAGCTATCTTTCGTTTTGTCATAATTCGTCTTTCTCTCTCTTTAATCTCTTTCTAATCTATATTCCACTTTCCTCTACGTTTTCGTTTTGTTTCTTTCTTCTTTTTTGTGTTATTTTCGCCTTTCTTCATCTCTCTTTCGTTTCGTCTTGGTTATCTTTCGTTTTGTCATAATTCGTCTTTCTCTCTCTAATCTCTTTCTAATCTATATTCCACTTTCCTCTACGTTTTCGTTTTGTTTCTTTCTTCTTTTTTTGTGTGTTATTTTCGCCTTTCTTCATCTCTCTTTCGTTTCGTCTTGATTATCTCTCGTTTTGTCTTACCTCCTCTTTCTCTCTCTCTTTCAATAATCTCATTCTAATCTATATTACAGTCTCCTCTATGCTTTCGTTTTGTTTCTATCTTCTTTTTTGTGTTATTCTCGTCTTTCTTCATCTCTCTTTTCTTCCGTCTTGGTTATCTTTCGTTTTGTCTTATCTCGTCTTTCTCTCTCTGTCTCTCTGGTCTCCTTCTGGTCTATCTTCCCCTTCAGTCTGGTCTCATCTGGTCAAGTTTCGCTGTCTTTGGTCTCCTCTAACCTCTACTCTATTGCCCGTTTTGTCCCTCAACTCTTCACTCTACTCTGCCGCCTCCTATGTCACTCTCTACACTCTACCGCCTGTTTTGTCCCTCAGCTCTTCACTCTACCGCCTGCTATCACTCTCCTCAACACTCTACGCTTCGGGAAGATGAGGTAGACGAAAGGGCAGAGTCATCCAGTTTTGTTTGGTAGACACAAAACTAATTAACTAGGAATATCAGGTTGGCTTGGGTTATTTGAGTCTGATAACCCAATAACAAACTAATGATCCAGATATGACCTAACCTAAATTTGAATAACCCCATGATTTCTGTGTTGGTAATAGTGCAGCGTAAATGGACAAAAAAAAAAGATAATTGGAAGTAGTGTGTGAAATTCAACCAAAGAGAGAAGTATTTAAAAGGTGCCGTTGGTTTTTGAGTTGGTAATGACGTTCAACAGTTCAGAAGGTGCCGTTTTTAAGTTGGTAATGACGGAAAAAAAAGTACCGTTGGTGGTTGAGTCCGTTGGTGGTTGAGTCCGTTGGTGGTTGAGTCCATTGGTGGTTGAGTCCGTTGGTGGTTGAGTCCATTGGTGGTTGAGTCCATTGGTGGTTGAGTCCGTTGGTGGTTGAGTCCATTGGTGGTTGAGTTCATTGATGGTTGAGTCCGTTGGTGGTTGAGTCCGTTGGTGGTTGAGTCCGTTGGTGGTTGAGTCCATTGGTGGTTGAGTCCGTTGGTGGTTGAGTCCATTGGTGGTTGAGTCCATTGGTGGTTGAGTCCGTTGGTGGTTGAGTCCGTTGGTGGTTGAGTCCATTGGTGGTTGAGTCCGTTGGTGGTTGAGTCCGTTGGTGGTTGAGTCCGTTGGTGGTTGAGTCCGTTGGTGGTTGAGTCCATTGGTGGTTGAGTCCGTTGGTGGTTGAGTCCGTTGGTGGTTGAGTCCATTGGTGGTTGAGTCCGTTGGTGGTTGAGTCCGTTGGTGGTTGAGTCCGTTGGTGGTTGAGTCCGTTGGTGGTTGAGTCCGTTGGTGGTTGAGTCCATTGGTGGTTGAGTCCGTTGGTGGTTGAGTCCGTTGGTGGTTGAGTCCGTTGGTGGTTGAGTCCGTTGGTGGTTGAGTCCGTTGGTGGTTGAGTCCGTTGGTGGTTGAGTCCGTTGGTGGTTGAGTCCGTTGGTGGTTGAGTCCATTGGTGGTTGAGTCCGTTGGTGGTTGAGTCCGTTGGTGGTTGAGTCCGTTGGTGGTTGAGTCCGTTGGTGGTTGAGTCCGTTGGTGGTTGAGTCCATTGGTGGTTGAGTCCGTTGGTGGTTGAGTCCGTTGGTGGTTGAGTCCGTTGGTGGTTGAGTCCATTGGTGGTTGAGTCCGTTGGTGGTTGAGTCCGTTGGTGGTTGAGTCCGTTGGTGGTTGAGTCCGTTGGTGGTTGAGTCCGTTGGTGGTTGAGTCCGTTGGTGGTTGAGTCCGTTGGTGGTTGAGTCCATTGGTGGTTGAGTCCGTTGGTGGTTGAGTCCGTTGGTGGTTGAGTCCGTTGGTGGTTGAGTCCGTTGGTGGTTGAGTCCGTTGGTGGTTGAGTCCGTTGGTGGTTGAGTCCGTTGGTGGTTGAGTCCGTTGGTGGTTGAGTCCATTGGTGGTTGAGTCCGTTGGTGGTTGAGTCCGTTGGTGGTTGAGTCCGTTGGTGGTTGAGTCCGTTGGTGGTTGAGTCCATTGGTGGTTGAGTCCGTTGGTGGTTGAGTCCGTTGGTGGTTGAGTCCGTTGGTGGTTGAGTCCGTTGGTGGTTGAGTCCATTGGTGGTTGAGTCCGTTGGTGGTTGAGTCCGTTGGTGGTTGAGTCCGTTGGTGGTTGAGTCCATTGGTGGTTGAGTCCGTTGGTGGTTGAGTCCGTTGGTGGTTGAGTCCATTGGTGGTTGAGTCCGTTGGTGGTTGAGTCCGTTGGTGGTTGAGTCCATTGGTGGTTGAGTCCATTGGTGGTTGAGTCCGTTGGTGGTTGAGTCCGTTGGTGGTTGAGTCTGTTGGTGGTTGAGACCGTTGGTGGTTGAGTCCATTGGTGGTTGAGTCCATTGGTGGTTGAGTCCGTTGGTGGTTGAGTCCATTGGTGGTTGAGTTCATTGATGGTTGAGTCCGTTGGTGGTTGAGTCCGTTGGTGGTTGAGTCCGTTGGTGGTTGAGTCCATTGGTGGTTGAGTCCGTTGGTGGTTGAGTCCATTGGTGGTTGAGTCCGTTGGTGGTTGAGTCCGTTGGTGGTTGAGTCCATTGGTGGTTGAGTCCGTTGGTGGTTGAGTCCGTTGGTGGTTGAGTCCGTTGGTGGTTGAGTCCGTTGGTGGTTGAGTCCGTGGGTGGTTGCGTCCGTTGGTGGTTGAGTCCGTTGGTGGTTGAGTCCGTTGGTGGTTGAGTCCATTGGTGGTTGAGTCCGTTGGTGGTTGAGTCCGTTGGTGGTTGAGTCCGTTGGTGGTTGAGTCCGTTGGTGGTTGAGTCCGTTGGTGGTTGAGTCCATTGGTGGTTGAGTCCGTTGGTGGTTGAGTCCGTTGGTGGTTGAGTCCGTTGGTGGTTGAGTCCCTTGGTGGTTGAGTCGTTGGTGGTTGAGTCGTTGGTGGTTGAGTCCGTTGGTGGTTGAGTCCGTTGGTGGTTGAGTCCGTTGGTGGTTGAGTCCGTTGGTGGTTGAGTCCATTGGTGGTTGAGTCCATTGGTGGTTGAGTACTTTGGTGGTTGAGTCCGTTGGTGGTTGAGTCCTTTGGTGGTGGAGTCCGTTGGTGGTTGAGTCCGTTGGTGGTTGAGTCCGTTGGTGGTTGAGTCCGTTGGTGGTTGAGTCCGTTGGTGGTTGAGTCCATTGGTGGTTGAGTCCGTTGGTGGTTGAGTCCGTTGGTGGTTGAGTCCGTTGGTGGTTGAGTCCGTTGGTGGTTGAGTCCATTGGTGGTTGACTCCTGGTGGTTGAGTCCGTTGGTGGTTGAGTCCGTTGGTGGTTGAGTCCGTTGGTGGTTGAGTCCATTGGTGGTTGAGTCCGTTGGTGGTTGAGTCCGTTGGTGGTTGAGTCCGTTGGTGGTTGAGTCCATTGGTGGTTGAGTCCGTTGGTGGTTGAGTCCGTTGGTGGTTGAGTCCATTGGTGGTTGAGTCCGTTGGTGGTTGAGTCCGTTGGTGGTTGAGTCCATTGGTGGTTGAGTCCATTGGTGGTTGAGTCCGTTGGTGGTTGAGTCCGTTGGTGGTTGAGTCTGTTGGTGGTTGAGACCGTTGGTGGTTGAGTCCATTGGTGGTTGAGTCCATTGGTGGTTGAGTCCGTTGGTGGTTGAGTCCATTGGTGGTTGAGTCCATTGGTGGTTGAGTCCGTTGGTGGTTGAGTCCATTGGTGGTTGAGTCCGTTGGTGGTTGAGTCCGTTGGTGGTTGAGTCCGTTGGTGGGTGAGTTGGTAATACGGGCAAGTTTAGAAGGTGCCGCGAGGACTGGCGTGTCTCTGTTTGACATGGTAATAACGGGCAACAGTTGAGAAAGTGCCGTTGGTTTTTGAGTTAATAAAAACTGATATATCTAAGTAAGGGAGAACTTGGAATATGGAAGTAAGCTTAATCACCTGAACATAAATACAAATGAAGAAAAGCGTCAAATATACCTGACCTTATGAGTGTTTTGTACGCAATCTAAGTACCTCCAGGCTTTCCACTTCCCTTAATAACCCCAATTAGTCACCTTACACCAGAACCAACACACTAACACACCCTCTGAAGTCCATTAGTCAAGTCACCCCTTGAGTAGATCCATCTCGGCAGGGGGTGGCCTACTTACACACACACACACACACACACACACACACACACACACACACACCTGCCTGCTAGTACATTCTCGTCTACTTGCTAACTGGCCCCACCTAGTTAATGAGGGCAGGTTTTAGAAGCACCTCTATAATTAAGGGCTTGCAGGTGTGTTAATTAATGGGTGTGATAGTAGTCTTCCTCTTCTTTCTTTCTTCTTCTTTTCCTCCTCCTCTTCCTCCTCCTCCTCCTCCTACTACTACTACTACTACTACTACTACTACTACTACTACTACTACTAATAATAATAATAATAATAATAATAATAATAATAATAATAATAATATTCTCCATTTTCCTCCCCTTTCGCCATTTTTTTCCTCCTTCTCCTACTCTTCCTCCTTTTTTTATTTTTCCTCCTCCCTCTCCTCCTCATCATACTTTTCTTCATTTTCTTCTCTTTGCTTTCCTTTGCTTTCTTTTTCCTCCTCCTCTTCCTCCTTTTTTTTCTTTTTCCTTCTCCTCCACTTCCTCTTTTTTTTCTTTTCCCTCCTCCCTCTCCTCCTCCTTATCATACTTTTTCTTCATTTTTTCCTCTTCTCCTTTCTTTCCTTTCTTTTTCCTCCTCCCTCTTCTCTTCCTCATTATACTTTTTCTTCATTTTCTTCTCTCCTTTCTTTTCTTTCTTTTTCCTCCTCCTTCTAACATCAGCTATTTCTAAACGTCAAAAAGGGGATCAGTCGGGTTCTAATGAGTGTTTCTTTAGGCTCATGCTATTGAAGAAGGGTCAAACTACCACCAGGGTCATAAAACTACTCATGGAAATGCCCTAAACTCCTACGAAAGCCTTGTCAAATATGTGAACTTGGGCGACGAAATGTTTTAAAATACGACCCATAATCTTCTTGCTACCACGCCCCCTCCAGGAATTGCGCCTTCACCCCCCGCCCCCCTGCATACGAATAAAGATAAAGATTTAATCCCATATTTATGAAACATGGTATGCTTGAGTAGACTATAGAAGATTAAAGTTAGTAACGATGATTTGGTATTTATTCATATTCTTAACGATATTAGCCCTAGCTCTTGTTAAGATGGTAAGAAATAGAGAGAAATTAAAACTTTTCTCTCGGTACTCCCGCCCCCCCTGGAAATTATTAACGGCCCCCCCCTGGAAATTACTAACGCCCCCCCCCTGGAAATTATTAACGGCCCCCCCCTGGAAATTACTAACGCCCCTGAAATTACTAACGCCCCCTGAAATTATTAACGGCCCCCTGAAATTACTAACGCCCCCTGAAATTATTAACGGCCCCTGAAATTACTAACGCCCCCTGAAATTATTAACGCCCCCTGAAATTATTAACGGCCCTGAAATTACTAACGCCCCCCTGAAATTATTAACGCCCCCCCCCTGGAAATTATTAACGCCCCCCCCTGGAAATTATTAACGCCCCCCCCCTGGAAATTACTAACGCCCCTGAAATTATTAACGCCCTGGAAATTATTAACGCCCCCTGAAATTACTAACGCCCCCTGAAATTATTAACGCCCCCTGAAATTACTAACGCCCCTGGAAATTATTAACGCCCCCTGGAAATTAACGCCCCCCTGAAATTATTAACGCCCCCCCCTGAAAATTAATAACGCCCCCCTGAAAATTACTAACGCCCCTCCCCCTGAAAATTACTAACGCCCCCTGAAATTATTAACGCCCCCCTGAAATTATTAACGCCCCCTGAAATTACTAACGCCCCCTGAAATTATTAACGCCCCCTGAAATTATTAACGCCCCCCTGAAATTATTAACGCCCCCTGAAATTATTAACGCCCCCCTGAAATTATTAACGCCCCCTGAAATTATTAACGCCCCCTGAAATTATTAACGCCCCTGAAATTACTAACGCCCCTGAAATTATTACTTAACGCCCCTGAAAATTATTAACGCCCCTGAAAATTATTAACGCCCCCCCCCTGGAAATTACTAACGCCCCCCCCTGGAAATTACTAACGCCCCCCCCTGGAAATTATTAACGCCCCTCCCCCTGAAAATTACTAACGCCCCTCCCCCTGAAAATTACTAACGCCCCCCTGAAATTACTAACGCCCCCTGAAAATTACTAACGCCCCGCCCCCGGAAAATTACCAACGCCCCTCCCCCTTAAAATTACTAACGCCCCTCCCCCTGAAAATTACTAACGCCCCTCCCCCTGAAAATTACCAACGCCCCTCCCCCTTAAAATTACTAACGCCCCTCCCCCTGAAAATTACTAACGCCTCCCTGAAAATTACTAACGCCCTCCTGAAAATTACTAACGCCCTCCCCTGAAAATTACTAACGCCCTCCTGAAAATTACTAACGCCCCCCCAACGTTAAGAACCCCTGCAATATCAAGGTAAGTTCCCCGCCTCTGCCATGGACTGTTCTAGACAAGACGAATTCTGTCCATGAACGATCGGGCGGTAATACGCTTTTAAGTAATACACTCTAGGCAATGTACTTATATAAAATCATTCCAGGTAATACACTTTTAGGAAATACACTTCTAGGTTATGTTCACCGTTTACCGTTGATGAGGTTTCAGGCCCCGCTCCACTGTCAGCAATAATGATGTTAGCCTCAATAATAATCCTCGATATGCACTTATCCATAACGTCGTAGTGAGTGAGTGAGTCTTTGCTTTCATGGATAACCTACTGATGTCCTTTTAATAAGCTTGGCATCAGTATAGTCACTTGGCCGTGTTTTAGTTCGTGTTAATCACAATATCTTTCCTTTTTAGAGCATCATAAATATCCTTTGTTTCATTTTCCATTTATCTGATATTTCCCTTCTAGTGTCATAATTTAATATCCAACGATTATTTCTAACTCGCTAAACATTTATCACACACAATTTATCTGCGAGTCTCGTACTTAGAGCAAATTATTCTAGGTATTACAGTTCTGGGTAATGCACTTTTAGATAGGAATATTCTACACAATACACTTCAAGGCAATATACGTCTAGGTAATATACTTCTATCTAGGTAATTTAGGCGGTAATACAGTTATAGCAATACTTGTATACACGTTTCCTGGCGGTAAAACCCTAACAGGTAATATACAGTCTGGGTAATACATTTCTCAAACAGATAATACACTTCTAGACATAAATAGAACGCTAGTCTACCCAGATTCTCGCTTTAATACACTGATTTCTGAGTCAAAGAACCAACCCCCCCCTCACACACACACACACACACACACACACACACACACACACACACATACACACACACGTATACACTCAACACGCTCCCCGTTAGAGTTCAGACTAATGATGATTCGATGTGTCTTGCTATATTTAGGAGGTTATTACTCTCCTAAACTAATGACGTTGTATTTGCCTTCCATTAAAACAGGTACGTAATACATCACTTAAAGCCTAATGGAAGTGATATCAGTAAGGCTTTGGTGGTAAGAGAGCCGGGTAGGACACGTGAACAGGTGGGTATAAGTTGGATAAATTCAGATGCAACAAAGACAAAGGCGAAATCGAATAGCTTAA
>NC_066561.1:4139517-4147017 GCF_024679095.1 Eriocheir sinensis | reverse complement strand
CCCCCTCTTTCCTTCCCTCCCTTCCTCTCTCCTTGTCTTCCTCCCTCCCTCCATCTCCCTCTCTATCTGCATACATGAAAATATTAATAGCTGACTTTATTGTAGGAAAATTTTTAAAAAGTGAAGGAAAAAGTTAGATGTTTCCTGGTTTTCTTTTACTAACCCCAAAAAGTCTTAGGAGTTATGGGAAGAAAAGAAGAATAGGAAGAAACCAGAAACCGTGAGAACGTGTTGCAGAGGAGAACAAAAGAATCACGGAAATTTAGATAACGAAAACAAACAAACAGACAAAGAAATATAAAATGTGAGAAGGAAAGAATCAAGTATATATAGAAAACGAAACCAGAAACCGTGAGATTGTGATGACGAGGAAAACAAAAGAATCACAGAAATAATATAGATAACGAAAACAAACAAACAAGAAAAAAAGAGAATGTGAGGAAGGAAGAATCAGCTAAATATAGAGAACGAAACCAGAAACCGTGCAAATGTGATAAAGAGGAGAACAAAAAGAAAAGAATCACGGAATACATAGATAACGAAAACAGTCAAAAACAAGAAAAATAAGAATGTGAGGAGGAAAGAATCAAGTATATATAGAAAACGAAACCAGAAACCGCGCTACCGAGATGATGTGGAAAACAAAAGAATAACGAAAATTTAGATAACGAAAACAAACAAACAAACAAAAACTAGAGAATGTGAGGAAGAGAGAATCAAGTATATATAGAAAACGAAACCAGAAACCGTGCGAACCTGATGATGAGGAAAACAAAAGAATAACGAAAATTTAGATAACGAAAACAAACAAACAAAGAAAAACTAGAGAATGTGAGGAAGAGAGAATCAAGTATATATAGAAAACGAAACCAGAAACCGTGCGAACCTGATGATGAGGAAAACAAAAGAATAACGAAAATTTAGATAACGAAAACAAACAAACAAAGAAAAACTAGAGAATGTGAGGAAGAGAGAATCAAGTATATATAGAAAACGAAACCAGAAACCGCGCTACTGTGATGATGAGGAATGCCACGGAAATAGGTATCGAGAACAAGCTCATTATAGTCCTTCGCCAATGCATGTAGGAGAGTCATTTAGTAGTTATCACACTCTCTGGTTGTATTGTTCCTCTCTCTCTCTCTCTCTCTCTCTCTCTCCTTTCTTTTCCTTTCATTTTCTTTTCGTTTCTTTTTTTTTCTTTCCTTTCCTTTTCTTCCCTCTCCATTCCTTTCCTTTCTTTTTCTTTCCTTTCCTTTCGTTTTCTCTTTATTCTCTCTCTCTCTCTCTCTCTCTCTCTCGTTATCTATCTATCTATCTATCTATCTATCGTTATCTATCTATCTATCTACCTAACACTATTTACCTAAGCAAGTATCCTTCTTTCCTCTCCCATCCACTCACCTAGCCTTACCTAACCTTACCTTACCTTACGTGTAAAGAAGACAATGGGAAAACAAAAACTGAGTAATTGCTTGTTTTCTTATCTTGTCTTCTTAACTTTATTCTTAACAAGCGCGGGAAGCAGAAGAATGGGAATATAGAAGACAATATATGCTTTTTTTTTTCCTCACAAACATCAATTTCTGTCCTTGGTAAACGTGGCAAAACGGTGAATGATTGTTTTTTTTCCTTCTTGATATCAAATTCCACTCTTAAAATATGTTGATAGATTGCAAACATAACCTCGTATATAAAAGGAAGAGTAACTTACCTCACTCCACCTGTACTGTTCCCCGTACGGCCTTAGGTAAACCTCCTCGCTAGACACATACCTGTAAAGAAAGGCAGGTAGTTTTAATAAGGAAGTAAATAAGTAAATAAATGAGTTAATAGATCAAGAAACAGATGTGCATTTCTTTTTCGTTGCCTTAATTTCCCTTCTTATTTTTCCTCCATCACTGTTCTTTTCTCTCCTCCTTCTCCTCCTTCCTTTTCTCTTACCTTCCTACCTTCTTTATCTCCCTTTTACTTTCTCTCCTCTACCTAGTTACCAGTACTATTAAGCAAAAATTAGTCTCAATGTAACTATTATTCTGAGTGTTTCTTTCTCCTCCTCCTCCTCCTCCGCTTCCTGTGGTCTAAGTTATCGCGGCAGGAAGCGAGATAGTTCCCAGGTGTGTGTTATCTGACTTTAGCCTCACAGGACAGAGGTTCCTATGACGCTACACAGAAGAAATGGATTTCCTAAGTCATTTTATCAACTGAAATTCACGTTCGTCGGGAATATGCACGTATCAGCACATGATATCTTTTTTTTATGGAGAAACTCGTGCACTACGCAGCAAGACTACAGGAACATGAGGAAGGAAAGGAAGGACTTAGAAGGGTCGTGAGAAATGCATATATTTGGGAAGCACAAATAATAACGTAATAGTAGATTTACCTTAAAACATACAAACATCCTAAAAAAGTTTTGAGTTAATAATATACATACATACAACCTCGTTCTCTGTGCGAAGATCATAACAGCAGCAGATGGATATAACAACGAGGAAGGCTCAGCAGAACAGATGATATCATTTTCCGCCCACTGATAGGAGCAAGAAAGTTAATTGAAAAAATGCCCACACGGAATAAAAGATTGCTCACATGTACTAAACTTTATCCTTTGGTTGTATGATGGTTCATAATACTCTGAAACTTTAGTTCAGGTACAGTTCCTTCCCTCCTTACCTTAACAACCCATCCCAGCTATATGTTACTTATTTTTATCTCATCTCACATTACAGATTAACTACTACCAACATTCATGCAATTTCTGTGGATCCAAATCCCGTATAACTAGGTGTAATTAGGGCAGAATTTAATATTATTATTTGTGCTTCCCTAATATATGCATATATAATACGATAGTCATGTTCTGGTGCACAAAACATACCCGTACAGACTTGGGAAATAAGCAGCCGGGAGCGTCTGAGAACACGACTTAAATTTCAGAAAGAAGAAAAAAGTTCATAAAAAATGGATTTAATGAAGACAGCAACACATGGATAAGAAATAATAACAAAAATAATAACAAATGGATATACTGAAAGACAAAAACCCGGGGACAAGAAACGAGAAAGAAAAACTCGGCTTGAAGAAACAGGAGGAGAATCATGCGCGTCCTTGCTCTTGAGGTTTATGAAGAGCCAGACCAGACCGGAAATGCGCGACGAAAACAGAAGAAGAAGAAGGAACGCGAGGAATTTAATTAACAAGAAACGTGAAATTAATCAAAAGAAATCCTGCACATCATCTTTTGCGTCTCTATTGTTTCTGTTGTTGTTGTTTTCGTTTTTACTTTAGGCGTGTCTTTTATTTTTTTTATTTATACGTAATGTTAACAGGAAGAAACAAAAACATATATACAAGCTACTGGAACCTAACATTAAGACTAAAAAAAGAGTAGAAGAGAAAGGAAAACAAAAGAAAATGTAAGTAGGAAAATATATGTACGCTATTGAAATCTAATAACACATAAAAAAAAAACAATAAGAGAGAAAGGAAAACAAAAGAAAATAATAATAGGAAAATATATGTACGCTATTGAAACTTAATAACATAAAAAAAAAAAAGAGAAAGGGAAACAAAGGAAAACTGAAACAGGAAAACATAAATATGAGAGAAAAATAAAAGGAAGGAAGAAAAGGTTAAAAAAAGACAAATAGGGAGAGGAAAATAAAAGGAATGAAAAAAATAGATAAAAAAGACAAATAAGGTAGAGGAAAATAAAAGGAATGGATAAAAATAGGAAAAAAATAGACAAATAGGAGGAAAATAAAAGGAATGGAAAAAAATAGACATATAGACATTACAGGTGAAAAACAGATCAGGTAGAAACTCAGGTAACAACAGACAGACAGACAGACATAACAGGTAAGCAACAGACCAGGTAGGAAAGTCAGGTAACACACAGACAGACAGACAGACATAACAGGTGAAAAACAGACCAGGTAGGAAATCAGGTAATACACAGACAGACAGACAGACATAACAGATGAAAAACAGACAAGGTATTAAGTCAAGTAGCACAGATAGACAGACAGACAGACATTACAGGTGAAAAACAGGTCAGGTAGGAACTCAGGTAATACACAGACAGACACACAGACATAACAGGTGAAAAACAGACCAGGTAGAGAGTCAGTTAACACACAGACAAGCATAACAGGTGAGAATAGACCAGGTATTAAGTCAGACACACATTAAGACAGACAGACATTACAGGTGAAAAACAGACCAGGTATAAAGTCAAGTCGCACAGACAGACAGACATAACAGGTGAAAAAAAGGTCAAATAGAAAGTCAGGTTACACAGACAGAGGTGATAAACAGTAAATGGCCGCCTGACTGATGGACCGTCAACACGAGGCGGAGGTTTGACTGTTAGGGACACGATAGATGGATTTGTAAATAAATGACTCACGATTGATGATAAAAAAGAGAAAAAAAGAATAGAATAGAAGGGGAGATAGAAAAGAAAATAGTTAGGGGCCCGGTGACGAAAGGGCGAAAGAGGAAAGAAGTATAAAAGGAAATAGTAAGAAATATGAATTGTAAGTTGATGGATGATAAAAAGGGAAAAAGGAAAATAAAGAAGGGGGATAAAAAGAAAAGTGAATTGTAAGCGATGTCGAAAAAAGGAAGAAATAGAAAAGGAGAAAAGGAAATCGTAGGAAATAATAAGTTGTAAGCTGATGAGGAAAAAGGGAGGAAGAGAAAATAATATAAATAAGGGAATAGTGAGAAAAATGAATTAGTAGTCGATGGTGAAATAGGAATAAGAGAAAAGAAATAAACGTCAATAGAAAGCAAAATAGAAGGTAAGCAGATGAAGGAAAGAGAAAATAAAGGGAAAGGGAATAAACAGGAAAAATAAAGACAAATATAAAGTTACTAATTGGATAAAAGAGGAAGAAGAAAAAGAGGAAGAAGAACGAGAAGGAAGAAAGAGGAGAATAACATATATATAACAGGTTGACAGTCCATGATAAAGAGGAATGAAGAGGAAGAGGAAGATAAAGGAAGAAAAGAGGAAAAGGGAAAGGAAAAGGGAAAAAGGAGTGAGAGGAACAGAATGTGTGTGTGTGTGTGTGTGTGTGTGTGTGTGTGTGTGTGTGTGTAAACGGATTAACTCGAGTATTTCCGGAAAGGGACGAAGAGGGGAAGAGGGGAGAAGGAGGAGGAGGAGGAGGAGGAGGAGGAGGAGGAAGAAGAGGAGGAATGAGGTGTGAGATAGGAGGAGGGAGAGATAACACGGAAAGAGGAGGAGAGGAGAGGAGGAGGAGGAGGAGGAAGAGGAGGAGGAGGAGGAGGAGGAGAGAACGACAAGCAGGATAGGAAACACATGTGAGGTAATAGATGGAGGAAAGGTAAGAAGAGGAAGAAAAAAAAGAAGATAGGAGGGAAGAAAACAGGAAGAAAAGAAGAAGGAAAGACAGAAAGAGGAGTTAAAGGAGAACGAGGAAGAGGAGGAAAAGTAAAATGACAACACGTAAGAACAGGAAGAAGGAAGAAAGGAAGGGACAAAGGTGGATAGAAGAGGGAGAAGGGGGGAGAGCGGGGAGGCTGGGGAGGGAGGGGGGGAGAGACAGAAAGAGGAGTTAAAGGAGAACAAGGACGAGGAGGAAAAGTAAAATGACAACACGTAAGAACAGGAAGAAGGAAGAAAGGAAGGGACAAAGGTGGATAGAAGAGGGAGAAGGGGGGAGAGCGGGGAGGCGAGGGAGGGAGGGAGGGGTATTAAAGCAACAGGTAAACACTAAGCTCCAGGAAGCCTTACGGAAGCCTTTTTACAATAGCGTTCAGTCACAACCACCGCCACCGCAGACATCACCACCACCACCACCAACAACAACAACAACAATACTATTTTTTCCCAACTAAGGAGGCAGTCAAAGGGGAGAAAAAAAGCCCGGAAAATACACTGTTCTCTAAAAGTAGACAAAACAAGATCCCAAACAATATTCACATCCTTAAAGATACGTCAAGATGCTCCCCTTCTGAAGGCGTTCAAGTCGTAGGCAGGAGGAAATACAGAGAAAGGAAGATTGTTTCAGAAAGGCGAAAGGGTGAAAGAATGATGCTGGTTAACTCTTGCATAAGGGATTTGGATAGCATAGGGGTGAACTAGAGTAGAAAGTCGTGTGCAGCGGGGAGGAGGCATACAGTTAGCAAGTTCAGAAGACCCGTCAGCATGAAAATACAGAGAAAGGAAGATTGTTTCAGAAAGGCGAAAGGGTGAAAGAATGATGCTGGTTAACTCTTGCATAAGGGATTTGGATAGCATAGGGGTGAACTAGAGTAGAAAGTCGTGCAGCGGGTAGGAGGCATACAGTTAGCAAGTTCAGAAGACCAGTCATCATGAAAATACAGAGAAAGGAAGATTGTTTCAGAAAGGCGAAAGGGTGAAAGAATGATGCTGGTTAACTCTTGCATAAGGGATTTGGATAGCATAGGGGTGAACTAGAGTAGAAAGTCGTGTGCAGCGGGTAGGAGGCATACAGTTAGCAAGTTCAGAAGACCCGTCAGCATGAAAATACAGAGAAAGGAAGATTGTTTCAGAAAGGCGAAAGGGTGAAAGAATGATGCTGGTTAACTCTTGCAAAGGGATTTGGATAGCATAGGGGTGAACTAGAGTAGAAAGTCGTGAGCAGCGGGGGGGAGGCATACAGTTATCAAGTTCAGAAGACCCGTCAGCATGAAAATACAGAGAAAGGAAGATTGTTTCAGAAAGGCGAAAGGGTGAAAGAATGATGCTGGTTAACTCTTGCATAAGGGATTTGGATAGCATAGGGGTGAACTAGAGTAGAAAGTTGTGTGCAGCGGGGAGGAGGCATACAGTTAGCAAGTTCAGAAGACCCGTCAGCATGGAAATACAGAGAAAGGAGGATTGTTTCAGAGTTTACCGGCGAAAGGGTGAAAGAGTGAAGCTGGTTAACTCTTGCATAAGGGATTTGGATAGCATAGGGGTGAGCTAAAGTAGAAAGTCGTGTGCAGCGGGGAGGAGGCATACAGTTAGCAAGTTCAGAAGGCCAGTCAGCATGGAAATATCGATAAAAAAGATAGAAAGAGAGGCAACACTGCGGAGGAGTATGAAAGTTAGAAGACTGTTAGTAAGAAGAAGGGAGCTGATGAGATGAAGAGCCTTTGACTCCACTCTATCTAGCAGAGGTGTGTGTGTGGAGCCCCCCAACACATGAGTAAAATATTCCATACGAGGGCGGGTGGACAAGGCACCTGTATCATCATCATCATCATCATCATTGTTTAACGTCCATTTATTCCCTATGGTGGGGTTGGATGGGATATGAGCCTCCTCCACTCCTGCCGGTCCATAGCCATTTCTTCCGTGATGTTCAGCCTCCTCATATCTTCCTCCACCACCTTTCTCCACGTCTTCCTTGGCCTCCCTGGTGGTCTTATGCCCTCTACCTCAAAGTTCAGTGACCGTCTCAGGATGTGTTCTTCTCTTCTCCTCACATGTCCAAACCACCTTAACCCGGTAGCAGCGAC
>NC_066561.1:4134517-4137017 GCF_024679095.1 Eriocheir sinensis | reverse complement strand
TCTCATGGGATACTGACCCTTAACACGTGACCTTGACCTGGATTGACCTCAAGAAGTTGGTGTTGAAGGTAAATGGGAAGGAGTGGAAAGGAGGGAAGGAGAGAGGTAAAGGAAGGGAGGGAGGGAGGAATGAGAAAGGGGGAGAGAAATAGGGTGAAATTGAGGTAGGGAGGGTGGAAGGGAGGGGCAGGAAGGAATGGAGGGATGGAGGGAGGGAGGGAAGGAAGGAGAGGGTATGGCTATGGGATGTTTAGGTGAATGGAAGGGAGAGGAAGAAGGTGGAAAGGAAGAAAGGAAGGGAGGAGAAGGAAGGAAGAAAGGGAGGGAGAAAGTTGGAGAGGGAGGGAGGGAAGGAAGGAGGGGGTATGGATATGGAATGTTTAGAAGGTGGGTGTAAGGGAGGAAGAAAGGGAGGGGAAAGAAGGAAGAAAGGGAGGGAGGAAGTTAGAGAGGGAGGGAGGGAGGGAAGGAAAAAGAAAGGGAGGAAGTGAATAAGGTAAGAAAGAGGGAAAGGAGGGAAGAGAGGAAAAAGGAAAAACAGAACAGGAAGAAAGGGTAAGAAAATAAATACTGAAGGAAAGAAAGAAAAAAATGAAAGAAAGAAAGGAAGGAAGGAAAAAAGAAGGAAAGAAAATAGATAAATATAGAAAGAAAGAAAGAGAAGAAGGAAACAAAGGAAGGATGAACGAATATTGAAAGAAAGAAAAAAATGAAAGAAAGAAAGGAAGGAAGGAAGGAAGAAAGAAGGAAAGAAAATAGATAAATATAGAAAGAAAGAAAGAGAAGAAGGAAATAGAGGAAGGATGAACGAATATTAGAAAAAAGGAAGACGGGAAAAATAACAAAAACGACGAATTTACATTTTCATAAAACAACAACAACAACAACAACAACAACAACAACAACAACAACAACAACAACAAGAGAGAACAAACACACACTCCGGCATCCCAATAACTGAACAAAGCTTTCGAAAACTCGCCGAACCGAAACGACAAAATGAAAACAACAATAACACAAAAAAAAAGCAGGAATCCGAAAACCAACAAAACACGAAACAAACATGAAAATAAAAGTTAAAAGTGAAACAAAAAAAAAAATAATAATATCAATAAAAGCAATGAAAAACGGAGGAATAAAGAAAAAGAAAACAGAAAGAGAAATTATGAGAAAGAAAACACAAAGAAAAACAGGAGAAAATAAAAACAAAAGGCAAAAAAGAAAAGGAGGAAAATATAAATAAAAAAAGACGAGAAAAAGAAAAATTAAAAAAGAAAAAAATGAAAAAGAGGAAGAAAGGAAAACAAAAACCAGAAGAAAAAAAGAAAAAACACAAAGAAAAGAGAACAAAAAAAGGCAAAAAAGAAAAGAAGGAAAAGAAAAATGATAAAAGACGAAAATCAAAAACAACGAAATTGAAAAGAAAAAAAAGGAGGAAAAAAGGAAAACAAAAACCGAAAAAGAAAATATAAGAAAGAAAACACGAAGAAAAGAGAAGAAAATAAAACAAAAGGCAAAAAAGAAAAGAAAAGAAAAATGAAAAAAAGATGAAAATAAAGGAACGAAATTAAAAAAAGAAAGAAATGAAAATAGGAGAAAAAAAACGAAAAAGAAAATACGAGAAAGAAAACACGAAGAAAAGAGGAAAAAATAAAAACAAAGGCAAGAAAGAAAAGGAGGAAAAGAAAAATGATAAAACACGAAAATAATAAAAGAACGAAATTAGAAAAAAAGAAAGCAATGAAAATAAGGAGGAAAAAAGAAAAAACAAAAACTGAAAAAAGAAAACATAAGAAAGAAAAACACAATTAAAAAAAAAGAGAACAAAATAAAAAAAAACACGACAAAAAAATAAAGGAAGAAAGAAAATAAAAATAAAAAGCACACCCAACCCGACACTAACGAAGCAATTTTTAAGCCCTCTTCTGCACCTTACCGGCTGAGTATTAATAAAGACGGACAGGTAAAAATATGAGGCCAGGTAATGAGGCGCAGTGGGCAGGTGAGTGTGGGAACGGCGGGGCAGGTGAGGGGCGGGGGGGAAGACAAGGAGGAGGATGGACGGAAGGGGAGGAAGAAAGAGGAAGAGGAAGAGGAAAAAAATGAACGAAAGGCAAGCAAGGAAGGAAGGAAAAAGGAGAGAAAAATATAAAAGAAAGGAATGAAAAAAAAGTAAATGAAAAATAATAAAAAAAACGAAAATAAGAAAAATGAAATGAGAAAAGAAATGAAAAAGGAGGAAAAAGAAGAAGAAAGAGGGAAGACGTGGAAGGCAAGAAGGAAAGGAGAAGAAGAAGAAGAAAGAGAGAGGAGGGGGAAGGCGAAAAGAGGAGATGAAGAAGGAAAAGATAGAAAAAGGTATATAAAAAAGATGAAGATACAGAAAGATAAAGATAAGGAAGACAAGGAGGAGGAGAGGAAGAAGAGCGATAAAGAGAAAGATAAAAAACAGGTAAAAACGATGATGGAAAAGATAAAGATGAGACAAGATAAGGAAGGG
>NC_066561.1:4119517-4129517 GCF_024679095.1 Eriocheir sinensis | reverse complement strand
ACAATCATATCTACCAGTATCACTATTACCAGCAAAACCACCAACCATCAGTATTACCAACACCAGCAACAATCATATCTACCAGTATCACTATTACCAGCAAAACCACCAACCATCAGTATTACCAACACAACAACAATCATATCTACCAGAATCACTATTACCAACAAAACCACCAACCATCAGTATTACCAACACCAGCAACAATCATATCTACCAGTATCACTATTACCAACAAAACCACCAACCATCAGTATTACCAACACTAGCAACAATCATATCTACCAGTATCACTATTACCAACAAAACCACCAACCATCAGTATTACCAACACAACAACAATCATATCTACCAGAATCACTATTACCAACAAAACCACCAACCATCAGTATTACCAACACAACAACAATCATATCTACCAGTATCACTATTACCAACAAAACCACCAACCATCAGTATTACCAACACCAACAACAATCATATATACCAGTATCACTATTACCAACAAAACCACCAACCGTCAGTATTACCAACACCAGCAACAATCATCTCTACCAGTATCACTATTACCAACAAAACCACCAACCATCAGTATTACCAACGCCAACAACAATCATCACCAGCATCACTATTACCAACAAAAATACCAACAATCAGTATTACCAACACAACAATAACCATCTCCCTTAGTATCAGTATTACCAACAAAACCACCAACCATCAGTATTACCAACACCAACAACGTTCATCTCCACCAGAATCACTATTACCAACAAAACCACCAACCATCAGTATTACCAACACCACGTCAGCATCATCATCTTCTTCATCCCTATCATCACCACTGTTACCAACGCCACTAATACCAACACCACTATCAATACCATGACCGGAATTATTGCCAACACCACAACTATGATCAATACCTTCAACTTGATTAGTGTTACCATCATCACCACCATCACTACCACTATCATGACAACTACCACCACCACCACCACCACTACCAAATCCATTAACACCTCAACTATTGTCATCACCACCATCATCATCACCACCACCACCATCATCACCACCTATATTAGCACGAGACCCTTTATAACTTCTAACACTGTCTTCATCACCATCACCACCACCACCACTACCACCACCACCACCACCACCCAAGAAATACCTGAGATACCTGTGTGAAGGGTAATTACCTTTTAAATCCCACAGAATTAGACGAAAACGTAATAACAGGACACTAAAGAGAAGAAAAGGAACAGAATGAAAAGGAAAGAAAAGGGAGAGCTTGAAGAAAAAGGTGATAGTGAAAAGAAGGGAAAGAAGAAATAGTAATAATGATAGTTTTTGTTATTGTTTTGTTGTCGTTGTTGTTGTTGTTGTAGCAGTAGTAGTAGTAGTAGTAGTAGTAGTATAGTTGTTGTTGTTGTTGTTTTCGTTGTTGTTGTTGTTGTTGTTGTTGTTGTTGTTGTTGTTGTTGTTGTTGTTGTTGTTGGTGGTGGTGGTGTAGGAAAGAAGTTAAAAAAAAAAGAACGAAAGATAGATACAGAAAAAAAGGAGAAAAGAGTGAAGGAAAAGAAAGAAAAGAGAAAACATGAAAAAACAATCAACCAACCAACCAAAACAAAACAAAAGAATATAAACAAAAGCAAACACAAACAGATACACAGACAAACACATATAGATAAACACACAAACACACACACAAACACTGCCACCCCCCCCCCTCCTCACATCCCCCCCAAAAAAAACGAAAAAGAGGAACAAAAACAATAAAAGAAAGATGATTAAAAGGAAAAAAACACAGATAAAGAGAGAGAGAGAGAGAGAGAGAGAGAGAGAGAGAGAGAGAGAGAGAGAGAGTTAGACAGGTAAGCAAGATACACCTGAGCCGGAAGGAAGGTCACTAACACACTTACTAACACACTAACAAGCTAATAAGCCGCCAGGTACTTCCTCCACACACACACACACACACACACACACACACACACACACACACACACACACACACACACACACACACACACACACACACACACACCTGGTTAGCCTCTTGTGTGCCCAATTAGCCGGTTGGTTCACCTGTGCGTTTGTTCGTGTGTTGGTGTCCAGCGCCATTACGCAATTTGGTTTGAGTCCATTATGTAATTTACTTTTTTTTATTACTGTGGTGTGGTAACATTTATTGTGTCTATCGAGGTATCTATCTGGGTTCCTATCTATCTATCGGTCTATTTATGTATCTATTTACCTGTCTGTCTGTCTGTCTATCTGTTCATCTGTCTATCTGTTTATCATTCTATCTATATGCTTCCTTATTTATTATTAATCTACCTACCTACAATTCTATCTATCTATCTATCTATCTATGTCTATATAATGTCTATCTATCTAGCTAATCCTTCTCTCTATTTATCTATGTATCAATCTGTCCACCTGTCTCTAATGCAGGTAAGAGGTAAGTGAGTCCAGGTGAGTCACTGACCTCTGAAAGCAAGGCAGGTAACCACACACACACACACACACACACACACACACACACACACACACACACACACAAAGGTAATGATCGACCCAGATTGCCGGAACTACCTGTCTGCGTGTCTGTCTGTCTGTCTGTCTGTCTCTATTCCTGTTTGTCTGTCTGTCTGTTTCTATTCCTGTCTGTCTGTCTGTTTCTATTCCTGTCTGTCTGTCTGTCTGTCTGTCTGTCTGTCTGTTTGTTTCTATTCCTGTCTCTCTCTCTCTCTCTCTCTCTCTCTCTCTCTCTCTCTCTCTCTCTCTCTCATCCACTCAACCTCCTCCTCTCCCTCTCTCATTTTCCTTTCAACAGTTTATCATCCTTTCTCTCTCCCTCCCTTTCTTTCTCTCTCTAATAGCGTCTCTCTCTCCCCCTCTCTTTCTTTCTTCTTCTCTCTCTCCCTCTTCCCCTTTCTCCCCTTTGGCTATATATCATTACGTTCTTTCTCTCTCCCTTTCTCTCTCTTTTTCTTTCTTTTGTTTTATCTTTTACTTTCTACACATTTTTTTCTCTCCTTCCTTTTCTCCAGTGTTGCCTTTCTCTTCCATTCGTTTGTCTCTTCCTTTCTTTATCTTATCTCCTTCTTTTGCTTTTATCCTTTATCTTAGTAACGTCGTAGTATCTATTTTGGTATCCTTTCTTCCTTCCTTCCTCTGTTCTTTCCTTTCTTTCTTTCTTCCTTCCTTCCTCTCTACCTTCCTTTCTTTCTTCCTTCCTTCCTCTCTACCTTCCTTTCTTTCTTCCTTCCTTCCTCTCTACCTTCCTTTCTTTCTTCCTTCTTCCTTTACTATCTCCTTTTCCTTTATATCTTTTAGGTCATCTACTTCATAATCTCTCCTTCATCTCACTTTCTTTAACATTTGTATTTCTTCTTAACTATCTTTCTTTTCCCTTTATATATCTCTCAGTGTCTCTCCCTTCTCCTGTTATCTCTTAGTTTATCTCTTTAATATATCTCCCTATTTTTCGTATCTCCTATTCCTTAATATCTCTATCTCCTCCCCTTTGTAAAATCGTATTCTCCCTCTTTCTTCTTTTCCCTTACTGTTTCTCCCTCTCTCTCTCTCTCTCCTTCCTTTCTTTCCATTATGGCAGTATATAAAATTACGTGTTTTTTCTTCCTTTCTTCCTCTCTTTTAATATATTGATGAAAGTTCTCACAGTCCTTGTTTTCCTGTGCCTCCCTTTCTCTTAAACAAACAAACAAAAAAAAACGGACTTGCTCTCTTTTCTGGATCTTTGAAATAGTGAAAAATATAGTACTCTTTTTCTTTTCTTTTCTTTTCTTTCCTTCAAACAGCCTGAACACAGTGAAAAAACAACTTACCTTCTTTTTTTTACCTTATTTTCCAGTCTTCTCTCTTTTTCTGAATCTACTGGTGATCTCCTAGCCTTCTTAACTGACTCTTGGTCATCCTCTCTTAGCCGTTTCGGTGAAACTTTTGCTATTGCGCTGGACATATCAAAAGCTTTTGATAGGGTCTGGCACAAATCTTTGCTTTCTAAACTACCCTCCTACGGTTTCTATCCTTCTCTCTGTACCTTTATCTCCAGTTTCCTTTCTGACCGTTCTATTTCTGCCGTGGTAGACGGTCACTGTTCTTCCCCTAAATCTATTAACAGTGGTGTCCCACAGGGTTCTGTCCTATCTCCCACTCTTTTTCTGTTGTTCATTGATGATCTTCTTTCCAAAACGAACTGTCCTATCCATTCCTACGCCGATGATTCCACTCTGCATTATTCAACTTCTTTTAATAGAAGACCCACCCTTCAGGAACTTAACGACTCAAGGCTGGAGGCTGCAGAACGCTTAGCCTCAGACCTTACTATTATTTCCGATTGGGGCAAGAAGAACCTGGTGTCCTTCAACGCCTCAAAAACAGTTTCTCCACCTATCCACTCGACACAATCTTCCAAACAACTATCCCTTATTCTTTGACAACACCCAGCTATCACCTTCCTCAACACTAAACATCCTCGGTCTATCCTTAACTCAAAATCTCAACTGGAAACTTCATATCTCATCTCTTACTAAATCAGCTTCCTCGAGGCTGGGCGTTCTGTACCGTCTCCGCCAGTTCTTCTCCCTGCACAGTTGCTGTCCATATACAGGGCCTTGTCCGCCCTCGTATGGAGTATGCATCTCATGTGTGGGGGGCTCCACACAGCTCTTCTGGACAGAGTGGAGGCAAAGGCTCTTCGTCTCATCAGCTCTCCTCCTCATACTGATAGTCTTCTACCTCTTAAAGTCCGCCGCAATGTTGCCTCTCTTTCTATCTTCTATCGATATTTCCACGCTGACTGCTCTTCTGAACTTGCTAACTGCATGCCTCCCCCCCTCCTGCGGCCCCGCTGCACTCGACTTTCTACTCATGCTCATCCCTATACTGTCCAAACCCCTTATGCAAGAGTTAACCAGCATCTTCACTCTTTCATCCCTCACGCTGGTAAACTCTGGAACAATCTTCCTTCATCTGTATTTCCTCCTGCCTACGACTTGAACTCTTTCAAGAGGAGGGTATCAGGACACCTCTCCTCCCGAAACTGACTTATCTTTCGGCCACCTCTTTGGATTCTTTTTAGAAGCAGCGAGTAGCGGGCTTTTTTTTTTTATTAATGTTTACTTTTTTGTGCCCTTGAGCTGTCTCCTTTGCTGTAAAAAAAAAAAAAAAAAAAATTAAAATAGTGAAAAACTACTTCCTCTTTCTCTTTTCTTTTCTTTTCTTTCTTACCTTCAAACAGTACTCCTTCTTTTCTGAATAGTGCAAAAACAACCTACTTTCTTTTTTTACCTTATTTTCCAGTCTTCTCTCTTTTTCTGAATCATTAAAATAGTGAAAAATACAGTACTCCTTTTCTTTTCTTTTCTTTCCTTCAAACAGCCCGCCCTCTTTTCTGAATAGTGCAAAAACAACAACTAACATTCTTTTTTTTTACCCTTTACTTCAAACAGCCTCTCTCCTTTTTCTGAATCTTTAAAATACAGTGAAAAAATACTTCCTCTCTCTCTCTTTTCTTTTTTCTTTTTTCTTCCTTTTTTTACGAGTCCTCTACGCCTCTACACTTCCCTTCCTCTTCCTCTTCCTCTTAGCCGCCAAAGGTACAGTTATTTTTCTTACTCTTAAAAGCAGGTAAAAAATTCTCGTTCTTCCTCTTTTTTTTTTTACGAAATTTTCCACGTTCAATTCCTCGCTCCCTTCCCTTCCTTTTTCCTTCTCTCCCTCCCAAACAATTTTTCTTCTTGCTTTTCTGATTCCTAGAAAGACTGAAATATTATATCATCATCTCTACTTTATTTTTTTACATATCTTACGTTTTTCTATGTCTTTCTCTCCCTTCCTCTTTTTCTTACACTCCCTACAAAAAACGCACGCTCTCTCTCTCTCTCTCTCTCTCTCTCTCTCTCTCTCTCTCTCTTGTAGCTTTTAAGAACAGACTGAAAACATTAGCTTTCTTCTTTCTTTTTATTTCATTGTTCTATTTTACTTTTCTTACATCTGGAAACACCTTTTTTTCTCTCATTATTTTCATACTTATCTTCTTAATTCCTATGCCATCCTCTCCTTCTCTTTCTTACCTCCAAAACAGCCTCTTTCTTTCTCTTCCTTTCTTCCTTCGTTCCTTCCTTCCTTCCTTCCTTCCTTCCTTCCTTCCTTACTTACTTATTTGCTTACTTTCTTCCTTACTTTCATTCTTTCTCTCTTTCTTCCTTTCCAATTCCCAGAAACATACCGTGAAACATAAGATCTTTGTTCCTTCATTATATACCTATCTCCTTCCTTCCTATGCCTTCCTCTACCTCTTTTTCTTACGCCACAAACAGACTCTTTCTCTCTTTTTCTTTCTTTCTTTCCAGTTCCAATGAAAATGCCGGGCAATATAACATCTTTTTCCTCTCATTATTTACATATTTTCTTCCTCTCTCTGCCTTCCTTTCCCTCCCTCTTTTCTTACCCCCAAAACCGGTCGAATAGGAGTGAGGGAGTAGGAGAGGAACGAACGAATATTACACACACACACACACACACACACACACACACACACACACACACACACACGCACACACACACATAAGAAGGTGATACATGGTGCCCCCAGCAAAACAACATCAAGTTATTGTTCTCTCCGCTGACCCAGACGAGAAAAAACACAGAAAAAACACCACCAAAGAATCGAAAACCTAATACTGGAGGAAAAACAGAAATATTGCGTTGATGGGAAAGACTTACGACTACTACTACTACTACTACTACTACAAAAACAACAACAACAACTACTACTACTACTACTACTACTACTTCTACTACTACTACTACTACTATTCCCTACATTAATAAAAAAAGCTGCTTATTCCTATTATTATTACTATTACCACTATTCATTGACCTCATTATAGAAGGGAAGGGGAACGGAAGAAAAGGGAAGAAAGAACAGGAAGAAGAAGAAAATAGGAAAGGAAGTGAATGAGAAGGGAATGAGGGAAAGAAGACAAGGGGAGAAAGAATAGGAAGGGGAAGAAAAAGGGAAAGAAGTAAGGAAGAAGGGAATGAGGGAAAGAAGAAAGAGACAGAGAAAAAGGAAAGAGGAAGATGAAGAGAAAATAAAGAGAGAAGGCGAATAAAGAGCGTGTTTCTGTGTGTGTGTGTGTGTGTGTGTGTGTGTGTTAAGAGGTCAGTGACATCTTATAAAAAGACACACTCTGACACCTAAGTATTCAGGGTGTTTGAGAGAGAGAGAGAGAGAGAGAGAGAGAGAGAGAGAGAGAGAGAGAGAGAGAGAGAGAGAGAGAGAACAAACAAACAAACATACAAAACGACATATACACAGACAGACAGACAGATAGACAGACACACAGACAGACAGACACAGACAGACAGACACAGACAGACAGACAGACAGACAGACAGACAGACAGACAGACAGACAGACAGACAGACACAGACAGACAGACAGATACAGACAGACAGACAGACAGACAGACAGACACAGACAGACAGACAGATACAGACAGACAGACAGACAGACACAGACAGACAGACAAAAAAAACAGCAGATACAGCAGTTTAGGCAGACGGCCAAACACCCAACCACCCAATCGGAAAAACACACACACACACACACACACACACACACACACACACACACACACACACACACACACACAAATATACGAGAAAACTAGTTGAGGAAAAAAGAAAAAAAAGAACCAGACAGTGAAAAAAAAAAAGGGAAGGGAATTTTAAAGCGAAACATTACAGACACGGAAGGAAAAAAAAAAGGAAAAAAATAGAAAAAAAAGTAGAAGGGAAAAAAAGGAAATAAAAAGAAAAGGAAAATATATAAAAAAAAACAGGAAAATACGTTTGACTATTACAAAGAGGTGAAGAAGGAGGAGAGGAGAGGAGAGGAAAAGAGAAGTGCGGAGAGAAAGGAGAGGAGAAAAGGAAAGGACAGAAACGGAAAAAAAGGAGAGGAAATGAGAGAGGAAAAGCGGAAGAAGGAAGAAGTGCGGAGAGAAAGGAGAGGAGAAAAGGAGAGAAGAGGAGGAAAAAGAAAGAGAAAAAGGATGAGAGGAACGGAGAAGAGAAGAAGTGGAGTGGAAATAAGAGGAGAAGATAGATGAGAAGAGAAGAGAGAAGAGAAGAGGAGAGAAGAGAGGAAAGAAGAGGAGAGGAGAAGAGAAGAAGTGGAGTGGAAATAAGAGGAGAAGATAGATGAGAAGAGAGAAGAGAAGAGGAGAGAAGAGAGGAAAGAAGAGGAGAGGAGAAGAGAAGAGAAGAGAGGAGAGGAGAGGAGAGGAGAGAGGAGAGGAGAGGAAAGAAGAGGAGAGGAGAGGTGAGAAGAGAAGAGAAGAGAAGAGAAGAGAAGAGAAGAGAAGAGAGGAGAGGAGAGAAGGGAGGAAGGTCGCACAACTTGGCAAAGGAGAGAGGTGTACGAGAGGGAGAGAAAGTCTTCCTCCTCCTCCTCCTCCTCCTCCTCCTCCTCCTCTTCCAATTCTTCCTCACCCTCCTCATCAACAAAAACTTTTCACTACTTCAAACTTTTACTACTACTACTACTACTACTATTACTACTACTACTACTACTACTACTACTACTACTACTACTACTACTACCACTACTACTAAACAAAACCAGTCATCTACACTGTCTCTCTTTCTTTTTCCCTTCTTTTTCCTTTCTTTCCTTCTCTCTTTCTTTATTCCTTCCTTCTTCTTCCTCTCTTCATAAACAAACAGACACGAACAATTGCTTCTTGAAATGGCAGAGATAATATCGGTAATAAATAAGGCAAATAAAGACCCTCCCTTCTCTACCCTTCCTTCTTCTTCTTCCCTTCTTTATCTCTTTATCTTCTTCTTCTTCATCTTCTTCCCCTCACCTCCCCTTTCGTTTTCTCTCTCGCTCCTTCTTCTTCTGTTTTCCTCTTTACTTGTCTTTCTTTCCTCCTCTTTTGTTTATTTTCCTCTCTCTCCTTCCGTTTTCTCTTCCTCTTCCTCTTACTTTCCCTTTTCTTCTCTTTATTGTTTTTTTTCTCTCTCTTTCTCCTTCCTTCGCTATTGTTTTGTTTCTTGTTCTTTTACCTTTTCTCTTCCTCTTCCTCTCATCTTTCCTTCTCTTCTCTCTCTCTCTCTTTATCATTTTCCTAACTTTTCCATCTTTTCTTTTCTCCCTTAAACTATCCCTTTCTCTCCTTCCTTTCCTCTCACTCTTCCCCTTTCCCTCCCTTTCCTTCCTTTACCCCTCCCTCTCATCACCCCTTTCTCCCTTTCCCTTCTCTTTCTTTCCCGTCCATTTCCTTCCTTTTCTCTTTCCCTTTCCTTTTCTCTCCCCTCTCATTACCCCTTTCCCTCCCTTCTTCCACCCTCCCTTCCACACACCTCCCCTCCCTTTATCAGTGACGTATGGCCAGGTGGAAGGAGGGAGGAGGAGGGGGAGGAAGGGAATGGAGAGGGAGGGGAGGGGGAGGGGAACAGGTAAGCACGCAAAGGGGGAAGGGAGAGGGAGGTAAGGAGGGAAGGAGGGAGGAAGGGAGGGAGGGAGGAAAAGGTGAGTCATGAATCAGTGAGTAACTTTTCCTTTCTACCTTTCCTCCCTTTCCTCCTCCTCCTCCTCCTCACGATGACTCACTACTGCAGAGAGAGAGAGAGAGAGAGAGAGAGAGAGAGAGAGAGAGAGAGAGAGAGAGAGAGAGAGAGAGAGAGAGAGAGAGAGAGAGAGAGAGAGAGAGACACACACACACACACACACACACACACACACACACACACACACACACATACACACACAGACAGACAAATAAAACAGACCGGTTAAAGGGCCAAACAACATACTTACAGACAAACACAAACAAACACACTAACAAACTAACAGACATACAGACAGACAAACACGAAGACACCTTTCACTTATCGAGGTCACGACAGGTGTAGACAAAACAGGTAAAATATTGACAGTGAAGACAGGTAA
>NC_066561.1:4099517-4114517 GCF_024679095.1 Eriocheir sinensis | reverse complement strand
CTTTGGTGTTTATATAAGAATGCGTGGTTGAATGTTGTTGTTGTTGTTGTTGTTTGTTCTTCTACTCTCGTTCCTTCTTTATCCAAGTTTCCTTTCTGCTTTTCTTCTACTTCTTTTTTTTTCCTTTTCATCTTTCTTTTACTTCTTTCTTCTCGTTTACTTTCTGTGTTTTTTTCTTCTACTCTCCTTTTTCCTTCTCCTTGTTGTTGTTGTTGTTGTTGTTTTGTATTATTATCTTGCTGGGAATTCAATCACTGTTCAAAATAAAAGAGGGTCAGGTCTTTCATCTTCAACCTCTTTCCTTTACTCATTCTCAACCTTATCCATTTTCCCTCTTTCTATCTTCTTCAAATTATCGCTCTCCCATCTTCTTTACTTCCATATTGATCACGGTGTTCAAAACATTGTTATTTATTTCCCCTCTTCGTCTTTCCTCTCTTCTTCATTCCCCTCTTCGTTTTTCTTCTCTTCTTCTTCTTTCCCCTTTTCGTCTTTTCCTTCCCTTCTCTCATTTTCAACCTCATCCATTCCCCTCTTTCCATCTCCTTCAATTCTCTCTCTCCCATCTTCTTTGCTTCCATATTAATCTAGGTTTTCATCTCATCGCTATATATTTCTCCTCTTCATCTTTCTTTCCTTCCTTTCTTTTCTTCATTTTTAACCTCATCCATATTTCCCTCTTTCTGTCTTCTACAAATTCTCTCTCTCTCCCATCTTCTTTGCTTTTATATTAATCACGTTTTTAATCACATTCCTATATATTTCCCCTCTTCGTTTTCCTTTCCTTCCTTCCTTTCTCTCATTTTCAACCTTATCTATTCCTCTCTTTCTATCTTCTTCGATTCTCTCTCTTCCATCTTCTTTAACTTCATATTGCTATTTATTTCCCTCTTCGTCTTTCTTTCTTTCTTTCTCTCATTCTTAACCTCATCCATTCCCCTCTTTCTGTCTTCTTTCTCAATAATTCCTCTTTCTTTTTTTTAACTTCATAATAATTCACTGTTTCAATCAGACTACTTTTCATTTCCCTTTTCATTTTCTCTCTCTCTCTCTCTCTTTCTGTCCTTCCTTTCTCTATATCTAAACTTTATCCATTTCCTTCTTTCTTCTCTTCTTCTTCTTGTTTTTCGTCTATCTTCTTTACCTCAATTTTTCCCTTTTCCTCTTCTCTCTCTCTTTCCTTTCTCTAATTCTAAACTTCATCCATTTCCTTCTTCCTTTTCTTCTTCTTTTCGCTTATTTTTACCTAATATTTCCCTCTTCATCTTCTCTCTCTCCTTCCTTTCTCTAATTCTAAACATTCTCAATTTCCTTCTTCCTCTTCTTCTTCTTTTTCGCCTATCTTCTTTACTTCATATCTTCATCACCCTTATTCATTTTCCTCTTGTCTTCCTTCATCTCCATTTCTCTCATTCTTAATCTTATTCATTTTCCTCTTTCTGTCTTCTTTCGATTCTCTCTCTCTTCCATCTTCTTAAACATCATATTAATCAAAGTTTTCATCTTTTTCATTTCTCTCTTCGTCTTCTTTCTCCTTTCCTTCTCTCATCCTTAACCGTATATTCATTTCCCTCTTTCTGTGTTCTTCGATTCTCTCTTTCTCCTCTTCTTTACTTTATGTCAATGTAGGTTTCCATCACGCTTGTTTTTATTCTTCTCTTCGTCTTCTTCTTTCTTCTCCTTTTTCTCTTTTCTCTTAACTTCATATCTATCCATTATTTAGTTCTTCATCATTGTATTCCTGTTTCCCTTCTTCTTCTTCTTCTTCTTCTTCTTCTTCTTATTATTATTATTATTATTATTATTATTATTATTATTATTATTATTATTATTATTCCTCTTCTTCTTCTTCTTCTTCTTCTTCTTCTTCCCTTTTGTCGATTCACGTTTACCAATCCTTCCTTCACCCTATCTATATTTCTCCTCTTCGTGTTCCTTCTCCCTTCCCTTCTCCCCTTTTCCTTTACCTAACATAATCTACTCATTCTTAAGTTCTCTATTACACTTTCACCCTTTCCCCTTTCTCTTCCTTTTATTTCCCTTCCCTTTCTCTTCCTTTTCATGTTCCTTTTCTTTCCACTTTGATTTTCTTTAGTTATTCCTCAAATCTATCAAACTATCATTTTCCTTCTTCTTTTCTTTCTTTTTCTCTCCTCCCTTCTTTCTCCTCGCTTCCTTTCTGTATTTCTCCTTCTACATTCCTTTTTCCTTCTCATCTTTCTTTTTTCTACTCTCGTTCCTTCTTTTTCCTAGTTTCCTTTCTTCTTTTCTTCTACTTCTTTTTTTTCCTTCTCATCTTTCTTTTACTTCCTTCTTTCTTTTCGTTTCCTTTCTGTGTTTTTTTCTTCTACTTTCCTTTTTCCTTCTCATTCATCTATTTTACTCTCCTTTCTTCTTTCTCCTCATTTCTGTTTCTGTTTTTTCCTTCTTTCCTTCTTCCTTCTTTATCTTTCTTTTACTTTTCCTTTTTTATTTCCTTTTATTTTCCTTTTTTTCTTTCTCTGGGCATCTATCGCATTTCGACTCTTTTCCTTCTCCTTCTTTTTCTCCTTCCTTTCTCTTTTTCTCTTTTTCATCTACTTTCTTTTTTCTCTCTTTAGTCATCCAATCCATTAATTCTGTACAACTCTCTCTCTCTCTCTCTCTCTCTCTCTCTCTCTCTCTCTCTCTCTCTCTCTCTCTCTCTCTCTCTCTCTCTCTCTCATCCACTGCTCTCTACTTTCATTATTCCAGTCATCCACTTCTCTTATCTCCCACTGTTCCACTCATCCACTCCACTTATACACTTTTCCACTCATCCATCGTTATATTCATCCACCACTCCAGTATTCCACTCCATCTCTCCACTCTGTCTCCATTCCAATCATCCACTTCTATTCTCTTCCACTGTTTCTCTCATCCACTTATTTGCTCTTCCACCATTCCACTCATCCATCATTATAATCATCCACCACTCCAGTACTCCACTCTGTCACCATTTCAATCATCCACTTCTCTTCTCTTCCACTGTTTCTCTCATCCACTTATTTACTCTTCCACCATTCCACTCTTCCATCATTATATTCATCCACCACTCCAGTATTCCACTCCATCTCTCCACTCTGTCTCCATTCCAATCATCCACTTCTTTTCTCTTCCACCGTTTCTCTCATCCACTTGTTTACTCTTCAACTATTCCACTCATCCATCATTATAATCATCCACCACTCCAGTATTCCACTCTATCTCTCCACTCTGTCTCCATTCCAATCATCCACTTCTTTTCTCTTCCACCGTTTCTTTATCCACTTATTTGCTCTTTCCCCGTTCCACTCATCCACCACTTCACTCATCCATCACTATAATCATCCAGCACACAACTAACTGTTCCACTTTTCCACTCATCCAGCACTTCATTATCACACTTTTAACTCTCATCCAGCACTCCGATGTTCTCTTTTTCCACTCATCCACAACCCAACTGTTTCATTTTATCCACTCATCCACGACTCCACTTGTTTGTTTTTTCCACTCATCCATGACTCTTCTCTCACCACTCATCCACCGCTCTCTTCACCCAACTCCCATTTCTTCCTCTTTTTGTTTGTTTGTTTTATCTCCTAGACTCTGAACACCACGGCAGGGGCAGGTAGGGAGCAGGTAAACAAACATGGAAAATAAATACCACCAAGAGCAAACACACAATACCAATCACTATGACAAACAACGGCGAGACGAGCAGTACAGAACGATGCACTTTGAAGCCTATAAAGAACGGGTCGTCTCTGAAGGCAATACAAACAACGGTGCCGAGAGTAAAGTGTTCATGGAAACGGTGGAATGCTAACACTGAAAACTACGTGTATGAGGTGCCCGAGTGATGTGGTGGTGGTGGTGGTGGTGAGGTGTAGAGGGTCGTCGTGTCGTAACATCACATGCACACATTCCCATCTCCGCATCACCTGTAGCCCCTTCTTCAGGTAACCCCCCCCCCCGCCAGGTGCGTCAGTCCCAGCGCCACTAACAGGTACGCTTTGTGTTCCCTACGCCCGACACACAACGCGGAAGGAAACTAAAGGCATGAGTCAGGTCACGCCGCCCCCCCGGCGAGCACTGACCCTAAGTCGCTGACCCCAAGGCCGTGACCCCGTGCAAGCGGCACAAAGGAGGTCAGCCGGGGGGATGGGGGGGCTGCAGCGAGGCCTCGTGTGTGACCTCGTGGCCACGGGACACTGCTCACATTATTTTCTCCTGGTGAGCCCAGCCAGGCAGGAAGGCTGAGTCTGGGCTGCCCTGCGTAGGCCCTGGCTGGGGCTCGGCCGGCCCTAACTGAGAACACACCCGAGGGGCCCTGCACAGGTGAGCCATGCACAGGTAAGGGGCGAGCAGTGACCTACCTTGGCCAGGTGTAGATGCCGCTGACTTCAAATCCGTAGTGCCATGATCCCGAGTACTCGCCCTGGCCCTTGGGCCCCGTGCACACGCCGTGGCCGTGGGCCTTGCCGTCCTCCCAGCCGCCACAGTACGTCCCGCCGTCGTCAAAGTCGAATCGGCCGCCGTTGACGGCCTTGGTGCCGGTGGCCTGGCCGGTGGAGGCCATGGCTCAGGCCGCCCCTGCTGCAGCTGCTGGGTGTAGGGGGGCAGGGCGCGCTGCACGTGGCGGCGGCGGCGCCCCTGCTGACGGAGGGGGTGAGGGTGGCAGCGCAGCTAGTGACGACACTGGCTGCCAGGGCTCCCCCGTCACCCTCACAGCACACACACCTGTCGCCACTCACAGTATTCACCACGGCGAGACACGTCACTGCTGCTGCAGCCGTGCGGGCTGAGCAGGGGAGGCGCGACGAAGGGACCAGCAGCGGCGGCGGCGGCGGCGGCGGCGGCAGCAGCAGCAGCGGCAGCGGCGGCGGCAGCAGCAGCAGCAGCAGGGGGAACGGGAGCGGGCGGGCGCCGCGGACACATGCTCCGTCACACTAGCCCGTCCCGCGCGCGCCGAGCCTCAACACCG
This sequence comes from Eriocheir sinensis, assembly GCF_024679095.1. Lineage (NCBI taxonomy): Eukaryota > Metazoa > Arthropoda > Malacostraca > Decapoda > Varunidae > Eriocheir > Eriocheir sinensis. The sequence goes on along the minus strand of NC_066561.1, from coordinate 4,109,533 downwards.
CCATTTTAGGCAAGGCAGCGCGCCGAGGACCGCCAGGGGCCACTAGTGTGTAGCGGCGGGGCGGCGTGTGTGAGAGCGGAGGCTGGGCACACTGGCGGACACCTACACCCTGAGCGGCCGCCCTCCACGCCTCGCGCCACAACATGTGCAGGTCGGCGGCACCTCCGACACACGACTGCCCTCCCTCACGCCCTCCGCTGCCGCGAACACACGGGGTATCGATCACCACTGCGCGCCCCCCCACCCCGCCCGCCGCGCCACCCCCGCCCCCACCGCCCCCGCCGTGTACGTGCACACGCCGCACGCCACACCACCCCCCAGCCGTGTACACCGCCGACACCGCCACCACCACCGCGACTACACCCACGCCCCGCGTACACACCGCCACTACTACTACTACTACTACTACTGCTGCTACTACCACTACTACTACTACAACTACCAATACTACACTTGCCTAGTACACGCCGCCTCACACACACACACACACACACACACACACACACACACACACACACACTTTATCCGCAACATTCCGTGTACACCCGTCCTGCCATCCTACTGCGGGTGTACACACGAACCAGCCACGCACACATTACATGTACACACAAAAACAACGTATATGACAAAAAAATACACTAACACTCAATGCTGTCTTCCACTCCCCCCCAAGGCCATGACAACACCCCCTACCCCTGCAACACTTTCCCCCTTCCCCCACCACATCCCCTCCCCTCCTTCTTCCCCTCCTCATTCCATCCCCACTTCTCCTTTTCATCCCCTTTTCCTTTCCCTCAGAGCACCACATCCCCAAACAATTCCCACAACCCCTTCTTTGCTCCTCCCCTCCCCCTCCTCTTCCCTAACCTTCCTTCTTCCCCTTCACAACAATCCCCCCGAATCGCCACCCCCTCCCCCTTCACCAACCTCCTCCAACACCCTCATATTAAACCTACAGTCACCACCTCCACCACCACCTCCACCACCCACACCTCCACCACCAGTATATTTGACCAAAGAAATAAAAATATCAACCACCGCAGCATCAGTAAACACGCACACACACACACACACACACACACACACACACACACACACACGCCACAATAGGGGTAATGTAACAAGTCCTCCTGTGTGTGTGTGTGTGTGTGTGTGTGTGTGTGTGTGTGTGTGTGTGTGTGTTCATGCCAACTCTTGAACACCAAACTCTACGCTCGGACCAACCCGCGTTTCATTATTAACATTTATTTTTAGCATTTTACATCATCCTGTTTCACTAGGCCGAATATAAACGGAACAACAAACCCAGAAATTTATCCTTAGAGAGAACAAGAGAACATAGAGGTGAGATAATGAAGAGTGATGAAGAGAAGAAAGTCCTTAGAAAACATTACGTACTTTGAAGCAAGAAATATGAAGATGAATCACTCCACGTTCTCTTCCTTAAATGGGTGACTTAAAGGGTGACTGAACAATTGGCTAAAGAAATGAATCAATACCTGACTGATCAACTAACTGAATAAATAAACACTAAAGGTAAGTAAGGTCTCAGGTGTGGAAATGGGTAAAGAGTCACAGGTAAGGCTTGAGTGGCTATTTGAGGACAGGTAAGTAAGGTCTCAGGTGTGGAAATGGGTAAGGAGTCACAGGTAAGGTTTGCATGGTTAATTAAGGACAGGTATGGAAGCTCTAAGGTAAGTTGAGGAGTAAGGAGTGACAGGTAAGGTTGGAACGGCTAATTTAGGACAGGTAATTAAGGTCTCAGGTGTAAGGAATGGGTAAGGAGTCACAGGTAAGGCTTGAGTGGCTATTTGAGGACAGGTAAGTAAGGTCTCAGGTGTAAGGAATGGGTAAGGAGTCACAGGTAAGGCTTGAGTGGCTATTTGAGGACAGGTAAGTAAGGTCTCAGGTGTGGAAATGGGTAAGGAGTCACAGGTAAGGCTTGAGTGGCTATTTGAGGACAGGTAAGTAAGGTCTCAGGTGTGGTGATGATGAAGTAAAGTCACAGGTAAGGTATGACGGCCTAATTAAGGACAGGTATTTATGGTCTCTGGTGTGATGATAAGGTAAGGACTCACAGGTATAATACTCCAGGTAAGGTATTCAAGGACAGGTGTGTAGTATTTCTGGTGTCGTGCAAGAGAGTAGTCACAGGTAAGTTATTTAGGACATGCGTAGTTTTAGGTGTCGTACAAGATTGGTCATAGATAAGGCATCCAAGGACAGGTGTGTAGTTTCAGGTGTCGTGGAAGAGAGTAGAGACACAGGTAAGGTATTCAAGGACAGGTATGTAGTTTCAGGTGTGCAGGAAAGTAGAGTCACAGGTAAGGCATTCCAGGACAAAATTGTAAGTAAAGGAGTAGAGTAAGGTAGAAGTAGAGTAAGGTAGGTAGGTAGGTAAGGAGAATAATGTAGGAAGGTAGGTAAGATAGGTCTCACAGGTAAGGTATTTCAAGACAGGTGTGTACGAGTAGAGTAAGGTAGATAAGTGGAGTAAGGTAGGCAGGTAGGTAAGGTAGGTATCACAGGTAAGGTATTTGAAGAAAGGTGTGTACGGTCTCAGGTGTTATGATGGGCAATGAGTTTTAGGTTAGCAATTAATTAAGTGACAACCCATAAAAACTAGCAAAAGAAAAAAAGAGAAAGAAAGAAAGAGAAAGGAAGAAAGGGAAAGGAAGAAAGGAAGAAAGAAAGAGGTGTTCAAGAGCTCAAGTAACAGACAAAGGTTAAAGATATTCTACAGACGATTAAGAGTAAGCATTGAACTTGGGCAGAATCAATACCCATGAGCCTACATTAATTTTCTGTTTTTTTGTTTTTTTTTACAAAGGAGACAGCTCAAGGGCACAAGAAAAGAAAACTACAATATAAAAGCCCACTACTTGCTGCTCCTAAGAAGAATCCAAAGAGGTGGCCGAAAGAGAGGTCAATTTTCACTTCTCTTTTCCTATCCTTCCTATTCCCTTCCGTTCCCTTCCCTTCTTTTTTGTTATTAAAGGAGAAAATTTTAAATTAGATGGACTTCCACTGTAAAAGAGAAAACCCGGAAGTGAAGCAGTAAAGAGGGCGGGGGGGGGGGGGGAGAGAGAGAGAGAGAGAGAGAGAGAGAGAGAGAGAGAGAGAGAGAGAGAGAGAGAGAGAGAGAGAGAGAGAGAGAGAGAGAATCAAACCAGAACATTTAAATCGTAGCAGGATGGAGTACACTAACATCAGACAGCGAGGTAAAAGAAAAAAAAAAAGAGAGAGAGAGAGAGAGAGAGAGAGAGACAAATGATACCTGATGATGATGATGTTGATAATGATGATGATGATGATGATAAGGGATAGTAGGTATGGAACATTTGTGGGAGCAGAACAGACAGACAGACAGAGAGAAAAGTTAAGAAAAAAAGTTCGGAAATGATAGCTGATGATAATAATGATGATGATGATGATGATGATGATAATGATGATGATGATGATGATGATGATTGTAAGGGAGAGTAGGTAGCACTAACATCAGACAGACAGAGAAAAGTGAAAGAAAATTCGAAAATGATAGTTAATGATAATAATGATGATGATGATGATGATGATGATGATGATGATGATGATGATGATGATTGTAAGGGAGAGTAGGTAGCACTAACATCAGACAGACAGAGAAAAGTGAAAGAAAATTCGGAAATGATAGTTAATGATAATGATGATGATGATGATGATGATGATGATGATGATGATGACAGGGCAAACACGAAGCATGACAAAGATAAAGGAAATACCAGACTGTACTATTCATGACATTCTTTTGTGGTGAGTAAGCGGTTGACTGGCTGACTCACTTATTAACGCAAAGACTGCCCGAATAATTGACTGACACCCTAACTGACTGGATGACTCGTTGACTGACTGCCTAACTGGTTGACTGACGTATTAACTGATCATCTGATTCATTAGCTGACAGAGTGACGCTAAGACTGGCTGGATGACTGGATGACTCCTTAACTGACTAGCTGACTTACTAACTGACTGGCTGACTAGCTGACGAACTGACTGATTCGCTGTTTCATTAGCTGACTGACTGACGTAGAGACTGGCCGACTGACTGAATAACTACTTAACTGACTGATCAATTAACTACTGACTCCCTTTTTGACTGACTGACCCATTAACTGACTGGCTGATTAATTACTTTACTGACTGACTGACTAACTAACTGGCTGCTAAACTGGGATGCTGATAGACTGGATGACTGACTGGTGCACACCTTGACTAATTAATGGGTATTTGTTTACCTGTGAGATCCATTAACTTGCTACCTGACTGGAAAAGAAGGGAAAGGAAGGTAAGGGTTGGGACGAGAAGGGAAGGAAAGGAACAGGAAAGGAAGAGAAAGGGAAGGGAGAAGACTGGAAGAGGAGGGACGGAGAGGCAAGGGAGTGCAAGGGAAAGGAAGGGATGGAAATGGACGGCAATGTAATGGAAAGAAAATGACGGAAATGGAAGGAAAAAAGAAGGGAAGGAAAAGAAAAGGTAGGAAAAGAGAAGAGGAGTAAAGAGAGAAAAAAGAAGGAATCATTGGGATAAAGAGTGGAAGGGATGGAAATGGACGGCAATATAATGGAAAGAAATTGGCGGAAATGGAAGGAAAAAGAAGGGAAGGGAAGGGAAGGGAAAGAAAGGAAAAGAAAAGGTAGGAAAAGAGAAGAGGAGTAAAGAGAGAAAAGATAAGAAATCATTGGGAGAAAGAGTGAAGGTTCTTGGGAAATTAATCAAGGTTCTTGGGTATTGGTTCAGTTTTTATTCACTTACTGTTTTGAAAGAAATGGCCAAGAGGGTGAAGGTACCGGGTTAGCGTGTTAATCAACTACAATTTTTTAAGCTTATGCTGCCCTGTAAGTTTCAGCAAATAATGACGATACTAACAATTATCATTTTTGTTATCATAATGCATTATTATTTTTAGACTTTATTGCTTTTCTCGGCGGATGTCAACGCCAGGGCTGATCGATATACATATTTAGCGACCTCAGAAATGAACAAAACAACGGACTCCGACAGCATTAATAATTTGAAACCTCCCGAAAGTGACCTCTCTTTCGGCCACCTCTTTTGATTATTTTTTTAGGAGCAGCGAGTAGCGGACTTTTTTTTTATTATTGTTTCCCTTTTTTGTGCCCTTGACTTGTCTCCTTTGTTGTAAAAAAAAATTAGTTGGTGATATTCGTTATGGTTGCGATGTGCAGGCTATCATATATTATCCACGAAATCGAACACAACGTTAACAGCAGGTTGCCAGAGCACGATAATCCTCACCTCAGACTCGGGCGCCACGAGTATAGTAATCGGGCGGCACACACGTGGCCGGGCAGGTAAAGGTGAGTGGCATCGCTGCTTTTACCTTTCCACGAAGACCAGATGTGTCGACCTTACCTGGCGGGGCTAATGTGCGGCGCTCACACTTGTGGCGTGAGAGAGAGAGAGAGAGAGAGAGAGAGAGAGAGAGAGAGAGAGAGAGAGAGAGAGAGAGAGAGAGAGAGAGAGAGAGAGAGAGAGACGGACAGACAGACAGACAGACAGACAGAGACACAGACAGACACACAGAGAGAGACAGAGACAGGGACAGAGAGAGAGAGAGAGAGAGAGAGAGAGAGAGAGAGAGAGAGAGAGAGAGAGAGAGAGAGAGAGAGAGAGAGAGAGAGAGAGAGAGAGAAAATAAAAAGAAGCAGACAGACAGACAAACGGAGAGTGAGATAGAGATAGATAGACAGATAAAGATACAGATAGATAAATAGACTGAGTTATAGATAGATTAGCAAACAGATGTAGGTGTTGATGCAGGTGAGGTTTGATAGATAGATAAAGATAGATAATAAATAGTAATGAATGAACAGATTGATAGAAAGAACAATCCCTTTCTATAACCCCGATTCCCTTACCAAGAGATATATTACACTATCATTCGCGTATTGGCAAGTCTACCCTGATTCGTTTTCTTCTTCCTACGTGATGGACGACCAAGTAGTAGTTTTGTTGCCTGGCTTCCCCTGTCACTTTACTGCCGTGATATGCTCGCCACGGACACTTTTACTTTGCATTATCTTATCTCACTGATTTGCTTGCTATAGAGTTTTATCAGTTGGAAAGGATGTCACCACCACCACCACAACCACCATTACCACCACCATTACCACCACCAATAACAATAGCAAAAAGAAGAGAAAGAAGAGGAAGACGAAGACGAAGAATAACAACAAAAACACCACCACAACCACCATTACCACCACCATTACCACCACCAATAACAATAGCAAAAAGAAGAGAAAGAAGAGGAAGACGAAGACGAAGAATAACAACAAAAACACCACCACAAAAGAATGAAAGAAAAAGGAAAACCAGATCCAGACACAGACACATCAGCAAAACTCCCGACCGACTACTACTACTACCACCACCTCCACCACCACTACCCCTACCACCAAACCCATCCACCACCACCACCACCACCACCATCACCACTACCACCACCACCTGCACCACCTCCACCACCACTACCCCTACCACCAAATCCATCCACCACCACCACCACCACCACCATCACCACTACCACCACCACCTGCACCACCTCCACCACCACTACCCCTATCTCCATCACCCATCATCCACCACCACCACCACATACCACTCACACCACCACAACCACCACCACCAAATATTGTTAGTAATAGGGTTGTTTATTTATTTATTTATTATGTTATTTGTTTTATTTTGTTTTGTTTTGTGTTTTGTCTTGTTTTGTTTTGTTTACTTTATTTTTTCTTTTCTTTTCCTTTTCTTTTCTTTTCTTTTCTCAGGATGTTTTCTTTTTTCTGTTCTTTTCTTTTCTCAGGATGTTTTATTTTATTTTCTGTTCTTTTCTTTTCTCAGGATGTTTTCTTTTCTTTTCTTTTCTCAGGATGTTTTCTTTTCTTTTCTTTTCTCAGGATGTTTTCTTTTCTTTTCTTTTCCCAGGATGTTTTCTTTTCTTTTCTTTTCTCAGGATGTTTTCTTTTCTTTTCTCTTGATGTTCTCTTTTCTTTTCCTTCTGTTGGTGTTGATGGGTGTGGATGAGCCGCCGTCTCCCCAGAAGAGACTCACCCGTCACCCACCCTGCGGCCCCAGGGGCCGAAAGCTGGGTGACTTTATTTCTTTGCTAGATGTTGTTATTTCATTTTATTTTCCCGATCTTTTATTTTTTTTCTCTATCCTTTATTGACGGTTTGGGCTAGCCTCCTTCTCCCCAGAGGAGACTCACCCGTCACCCACCCTGCGGCCCCAGGGGCCGAAAGCTGGATGATTGTTTATTTTCCTTTTCGTGATGTTCCTATCATCCTTTCTGATGTTCCTGGGTTTGAACGTTTTCCTTTTTTGATGTTTCTATCATCCTTTCTGATGTTCATGGTCTGGACGAGCCGCTTTCCTCCCAGAAGAGACTCGCCCATAATTTTGTGGTGTTGGTTGGGCCGAAAGGTGGATGATTGTTTATTTTCCTTTTCCTGATGTTTCTATCATCCTTTCTGGTGTTCATGGTCTGGACGAGCCGCTTTCCTCCCAGAAGAGACTCGCCCATAATTTTGTGATGTTGGTTGGGCCGAAAGGTGGATGATTGTTTATTTTCCTTTTCCTGATGTTCCTATCATCCTTTCTGATGTTCATGGTCTGGACGAGCCGCTTTCCTCCCAGAAGAGACTCGCCCATAATTTTGTGGTGTTGGTTTGGGCCGAAAGGTGGATGAATTTTTCTATTTTCCTTTTCCTTTTTCTGGTGTTCCTTCTCTGCATTTTCCTTTTTCTGGCGTCCCTTTCTTTGCTTTCCTTCTCTTGGTGTTTTCATGTCGACTTTTCCTGGTTTTGTATGTTGGAACGCGTGAGTCTCCTTCTCCCCAGAAAAGACCCGCCATACCAACATACAAGACGCTTTAAACAAAGCAAAACAAGACAATTTTTTTTGGATTTTTTGTTTTTATGGATTTTTTTGTGTTTTTTCGTTTTTATCGTTGATTGCATGACACTTGCCTTGGTCAGGGGAATTGTGCCTCCCTAACTAAGCGTCGAAACTTCCATTGAAACGTGTCATGAACGTGTCGTCTGGCTAGTAAGAGGTCAGGAACTGTCTCGCTGCCACTTCACGCCCCCCCAACCCCGGACCCTCGGGATCTCCGACACGGAGGTGGACGCACCGGGGGAGCCGAGGCGCCCTGCCGGAACCCTGAGCCCTGCGACGCTCGCCAGGAAGGCCTTGGGCCCCCTGACGCTCCCCAGCCCCGCGAGGCGAGGAGGGTGGATAGCAAGATGAACCTCTTAAAATTCCAGACGGGATTATATCAAATCAATCGAAAATACAGTGAAGGCGCCGGAGACCGTTTTGTTGGGTCAAGGATGGCAGGACGAAGGCCGAAGGAAGGCGACAGAGGGAAGGAAGGAATGAAGGGGGAAGGTGACAGGATGAAGGAAGGAAGGAGGAAGATGACAGGACGAAGGAAGAAGAAAAGAAGACAGGAAGGAAGGAAGGAAGGAAGGAAAGTGGTGGGACGAAAGAAGGAAGACAGTTAACAGGGCGATGGAAGGAGACTGAGCCGCCAAGATTCTGTCCGGGCGAAGTGACTGCCTTGCCCGCGGCGACTATATAGTTTTGCGCCTCGGCTTGTTCCGTCACTTTACTTCCCTGATTGGCTCACCACGGCCACTTTTATTTTGTGTTCTTTTGCCTCCATCTCGCAACTATAGTCTGTTCACTTAAGTCCGACCCAAGCTGACAACATGAACCTAAGCGTGTTTGCAAGCTGAGTGCTGATTGGCTACTGCTATTGCTTCCAAGTTTTCTTTAACCTCTGTTTGTGTTTATCTCACGCAACACTTTCTGCTAATCTGCACTGTGCTTACGAACACGCTTAGGTTTATGTTGTCAGCTTGGGTCAGACTTAAGTGAACAGACTATAGTAAAATTATATGTGAAATAGATCAGGGAGGTAAAAGGACACAAAATAAAAGTGGCCGTGGTGAGCCAATCAGAGAAGTAAAGTGACGGAACAAGCCGAGGCGCAAAACTATATAGTCGCCGCGGGCAAGTCAGTCACTTCAGGGGCTCGCCCTTATTAACGCCAATCCCGGACGGAATCTTGGCGGCTCAGTCTCCTTCCCTCGCCCTGTTAACTGCCTTCCTTCTTTCGTCCCACCACTTTCCTTCCTTCCTTCCTTCCTTCCTGTCTTCCTTTCTTCTTCCTTCGTCCTGTCATCTTCCTCCTTCCTTCCCTCATCCTGTCACCTTCTCCCTTCATTCCTTCCTTCCCTCTGTCGCCTTCCTTCGGCCTTCGTCCTGCCATCCTTGACCCAACAAAACGGTCTCCGGCGCCTTCACTGTATTTTCGATTGATTTGATATAATCCCGTCTGGAATTTTAAGGGGTTCATCTTGCTATCCACCCTCCTCGCCTCATGAAACTGGGGAGCGTCAGGGCCCAAGGCCTTCCTGGCGAGCGTCGCAGGGCTCAGGGTTCCGGCAGGGCGCAGCTCCCCGGAGCGTCCACCTCCGTGTCGGAGATCCCGAGGGTCCGGGGTTGGGGGGGCGTGAAGTGGCAGCGAGACAGTTCCTGACCTCTTACTAGCCAGACGACACGTTCATGACACGTTTCAATGGAAGTTTCGACGCTTAGTTAGGGAGGCACAATTCCCCTGACCAAGGCAAGTGTCATGCAATCAACGATAAAAACGAAAAAACACAAAAAAATCCATAAAAACAAAAAATCCCAAAAAAATTGTCTTGTTTTGCTTTGTTTAAGGCGTCTTGTATGTTGGTATGGCGGGTCTTTTCTGGGGAGAAGGAGACTCACGCGTTCCAACATACAAAACCAGGAAAAGTCGACATGAAAACACCAAGAGAAGGAAAGCAAAGAAAGGGACACCAGAAAAAGGAAAATGCAGAGAAGGAACACCAGAAAAAGGAAAAGGAAAATAGAAAAACTCATCCATCTTTCGGCCCAAACCAACACCACAAAATTAT
>NC_066561.1:3997017-4089517 GCF_024679095.1 Eriocheir sinensis | reverse complement strand
TTTCAGCAACACTGCCTCTGCAATACATCTTATCTCCTTTAACATAGTAGTATCCACAACTTAATTAGGGGCAAGATACATTGTGTTCTCTTAGTGTTGAGTTTGTATTTCGTAAAAGCGTTTCTTCAGAGATAGTTGGAATATTTTGTTTTTCTATTTGTCTGTCTGTCTGTCTGTTTATATTTCCATTTATCTTCCTTCTCTTTTCTTTATTTTCTTATTGTTTTTTTTTATTCCTCCTCCTCATCTCTCTCTCTCTCTCTCTCTCTCTCTCTCTCTCTCTCTCTCTCTCTCTCTCTCTCTCTCTCTCTCTCTCTCCTACATCCTCATTATCTTCTGCTTCCTCCTCCTCCTCCTCCTCTTCCTCCTCCTCTTGGCACCCTCACACGTGTCGGAAGCCTCGTGTTTATTTTTATTTTGGGGCGGCCTCTCTCTCTCTCTCTCTCTCTCTCTTCTGCTGGTGGTGGTGGAAGGTTGTCAGTCTCCTCTCTTCTACACCTCTTCTCTCTTCCTCTTCTTCTCTCCTCTCTTATTACTCCTTCTCTGTCTCTTTTTATATCTTTCTTCCTCTTCTCATTTTCTTTCTTTTTCCTCGTTCTCTTATCCTTCTCTTCCTCCAAAATGTCTCTCCACCTCTCCTCTTTCTCCTCCGATGTTTCACTACCTTTCTTTCTTCCTCCTCTCTATCCTTCTCTTCATTATCATCTTTCTCTCCCTTCTCTTCCTCCGTAACACCTCTCTTATTCTCACCGATTCTCTCCTCTCCTCTTCTCTTTTCATTCTCCTCCCAAATAGCAGTCTTTTACTTTTTCAACAGCATCTTTATCCTTCTTAAATTGTCCATCTTTTTCTCTTCCTTTTTTTAAATAATTATCTCTCTCTCTCTCTCTCTCTCTCTCTCTCTCTCTCTCTCTCTCTCTCTCTCTCTCTCTCTCTCGTGAGGTGTGGATAGCATTGCACAATCCAGAGAGAGAGAGAGAGAGAGAGAGAGAGAGAGAGAGAGAGAGAGAGAACAAAATATCATTATCGGTGTGAATAACCTACTCAACACATTCCATTATTAGTTATGCCGTCAACACTTGGCAAAATACACTTGGGGAGAGAGAGAAGGAGAAAAAGCTGTAAATTAGGCTATGTATAAATATAGAGGTTGATTTCGTTTATATCTCGCTGACTATTTTGTTGCTAGGCTAAGTATGTGGTTCGTATGTTAGGCTATTTCGATGTTAGGCTATTTTGATGTTAGGCTAGTGGACAAAATTCGTGTACTACCAAATTATTTTATTTTATGTTTTCAGTGCCTCTGATCATTAGGTTACTTTGTACTATGCTATGTTATTCTTATTATTCTATTGTATTCTGCTAACATACATTATTATATCTAATTTCCTCCTATTATACTGCTATGCTGGGGTTTTAATTCCCTTTTTCTTTAGCCTAGTATTTTTGACCGCACATCAATTATAATAGGCTATTGTTTTAGTCTTTGCTTGAGTGCACTAAAATGTGGGTTTTCTTTACGTTCCTTTCCATTATATTGTTATTTTGAGTTTCATTTCAATTCCCCTTTTCTTTAGCCTAGTATTTCTGACCGCACATCAATTATAATAGGCTATTGTTTTAGTCTTTGCTTGAGTGCACTAAAATGTGGGTTTTCTTTACGTTCCTTTCCATTATATTGTTATTTTGAGTTTCATTTCAATTCCCTTTTTCTTTAGCCTAGTATTTCTGACCGCACCTAAATTATAATAGGCTATTGTTTTAGTACTTTGCTTGAGTGCACTAAAATGTGGGTTTTCTTTACATTCCTTTCCATTATATTGTTATTTTTCCCCTTAGTTTCATTTTAATTCCCTTCTTCTTTAGCCTAGTATTTTTGACTGTACCTAAATTATAATAGGCTATTGTTTTAGTACCTTGCTTGAGTGCACGATAATGTGGGTTTTTTTTTACATTCCTTTCCATTATAGTTATTTTCCCCCTAGTTTCATTTCCATATACTCTAGTTACCTCTGAATACAACGATAAACGTAAATATATGTGCCGCTAGGCTAATAGTTTTGTTGGGTTTCTCCTCTAACATAACCTTCCTCTTGTTTTACTGTGATTATCTTTCTGGTTTTATTTCCGTAACTGTTCCCTATAAGCCTCTTATCACACTATTATACATACCTACAGTTTTTACTAGTCTCATCTCCTTTCATTCACTCTTTTCATATTTTTATTTTCGAAGTTATAAATCCCTTCTTCTCTAACTGTTACTTCTAACCACACCTTGAACAAAATAGGCTATGATTTCAGGGATTAGCTTTATTTACCATTATTAGCTGTACCTTTTCAATATGTGGTCTCCCTTCATTGGTTGGAAAAGTTTGAAAGTTTCGTTTAGTCGGCGCAACATCTGAGGTCATGTGCCGGAGAGAGACAGAAGGGGAAGGAATTATAGGAGATCCCTTCATTGGTTCATACTCTTAAAAATCAGCTTTCAAACTTTCTTTTATTGTCGTTATCCATTACTTAAGTGTTATATGTTCACACTATAGGCATTGTAAATATTAATCTATACACTATGTTATTATTTTCTTATTATGTTTCCTCTAGCAACATTTTTGGTGTTTTTTTTAATATCTTCATGGTTTAATTTTCTTCAACTTCACAGATGCTTCTATTCACTCTTTTATTTATACATATTAGCCCAGTACAGTAAACTTCCCTTAGATTTTTCAAGTATGTCGTCTCATCACTTTTTTTTCCCATTCGACTTTTATCATCTTCCTTCCACTTCCTTCGACTATACACATAATTCTAATAACTGTTTTATCTCCTAATATTTAGTTCGCTTTTTTTTTTTTTTTCACCATCAAAAAGTGCGTGTACATCCCCTTGACTTAATCCCTCATGACCTGTAACTTTATACACTCCTAATCACAATGATCACATCTAAAACAAGAAACATGAGTGTTAATGCTACAACCTCAAGGGTTTAAAAATAACTACTTAACAAATCTAACCAAACTTAACATAATGTCCTGGCATAATAGGTTTGGTTTGATGATCAAATGCTGTCAGATGATGTTAGGTAGCTTTGCATCACTTCGAACCCCGCCCCTTGTTCTGTCTAATCTAACCAGAACTAACGTCTCCTAACGGGTTGAACTTCCTCTTCGATCTTCCTTTTAGCCAGTTCCGCGGAAAGTAGTTATAAGAAAAGATGAATAGTAGGACAAAATGTCAGAAAAATAGGGTAAATCTTTCCTTCATTGCCGTTTCCTATACAAAGTGGGTTTTTCTTTCATTTGATAGTTTAAGATCTTTTGAGTGTTCTGAGGCCTCATTTGTTATGCAAATGCATAATAACCATGTGACAAAGACAACTGGGTCAAGATTGGTATTATTCACAACTCGCTAACTCTTTTTTCCACTTAACTAACTGCTCTTCTGTTGTCATATAAATTTCCTACTTACCTTTCAACCTCCCAGAGAACCACAAAAAAGTGGAGAGATCAAAACAACTGCGAAAATAGCCATGAAATAATGTGCGTGGCCCGTGGGAACACGAAGTCCGCGGGCGGCGTAATCCCGTGGCTCACGGCCGCTCACCGCCGTAGCCTACTCAGCCGCCGGTGACAACGGTGCAGCGCGAGGGTTATTTATTACACGTATTCATAGTAAAAAAATAACAAATTAGTAAAGAAATCTAAACAAAATAAACTAACCTAACCTACACATGGTAAATATTTGGCATCGCTCATTACGGTCATAATTCATTTGTATAACAAATGATGCCTCTAAAAACTCCAAAGATCGTAAAAACTATCAATTTTTTTTTTTTTTTTTTTTTTTTACAGCAAAGGATACAGCTCAAGGGCACAAAAAAGTAAACATTAATAAAAAAAAAAACGCCTCGCTCTCCTAAAAAAATCCAAGAAGTGGCCGCCGCAAAGATTCTGATACCCTCCTCTTGAAAGAGTTCAAGTCGTAGGCAAGAGGAAATACAGATGAAGGAAGATTGTTCCAGAGTTTACCAGCGTGAGGGATGAAAGAGTGAAGATGCTGGTTAACTCTTGCATAAGGGGTTTGGACAGTATAGGGATGAGCATGAGTAGAAAGGCATGCAGTTAGCAAGTTCAGAAGAGCAGTCAGCGTGGAAATATCGATAGAAGATGAACGCCCAGCCTCGAGGAAGCTGATTTAGTAAGAGATGAGATATGAAGTTTCCAGTTGAGATTTTGAGTTAAGGATAGACCGAGGATGTTTAGTGTTGAGGAAGGTGATAGCTGGGTGTTGTCAAAGAATGGATAGTTGTTTGGAGGATTGTGTCGAGTGGATAGGTGGAGAAACTGTGTTTTGAGGCGTTGAAGGACACCAGGTTCTTCTTGCCCCAATCGGAAATAATAGTAAGGTCTGAGGCTAAGGTTCTGCAGCCTCCAGCCTTGAGTCGTTAAGTTCCTGAAGGGTGGGTCTTCTATTAAAAGAAGTTGAATAATGCAGAGTGGAATCATCGGCGTAGGAATGGATAGGACAGTTCGTTTTGGAAAGAAGATCATCAATGAACAACAGAAAAGAGTGGGAGATAGGACAGAACCCTGTGGGACACCACTGTTAATAGATTTAGAAGAACAGTGACCGTCTACCACGGCAGAAATAGAACGGTCAGAAAGGAAACTGGAGATAAAGGTACAGAGAAGGATAGAAACCAGATTTGTGCCAGACCCTATCAAAAGCTTTTGATATGTCCAGCGCAATAGCAAAAAGTTTCACCGAAACTTAGGACGGCAGTTTGAGGGATTGGAACGGTCACCCTTCTTAGGCACAAGCTGTATGAAGGCATACTTCCAGCAGGCAGGAAAGGTAGATGTTGACAGGCAGAGGCGAAAGAGTTTGACCAGGCGGGGACAATAGGAGGCACTCCATTAGGTTCATAAGCCTTCTGAGGATTGAGGCCAGAGACGGCATAGAAAACATCATTTTGAAGAATCTTTATAACAGGCATAAAAGAGTCCAAGGGGGGATGAGTAGGAGGAATATGCCCAGAATCATCCAGAGTGGAGTTATTAGAAAAAAGTTTGAGAGAAGAGTTCAGCCTTAGAGGTAGAGGAGACGGCAGTGTTGCCGTCAGGACTGAGGAGAGGAGGGAAAGATGAAGAAGTGAAGTTGGAGGAGATGTTTTTGGCTAGATGCCAGAAGTCACGGGAAGAGTTAGAGAAAGCAAGGTTTGACATTTTCTATTAATGAAAGAATTTTTGGTTAGTCGGAGAATAGATTTGGCACGATTTCGGGCAGAAATGTAAAGTTCATAATTAGCATTAGTTTGAAGGCTCTGGTATCTTTTGTGAGCTACCTCTCTATCATTGACAGCACGAGAACAAGCGTGATTAAACCAAGGCTTTGTAGCGTGAGGAGGAGAGAAAGAACGAGGACTGTATGCCCATTCCAGAGACAATCACCTCTGTGATGCGCTGAGCACACAGAGGGGTCTCTATCCTGGAAGCAATAATCATTCCACGGAATGGAAAAGTACATCCTCAGGTCGTCCCACCGAGCTGAAGCAAAATGCCAGAAGCATCGCCTCTTCGGTGGGTCCAGAGGGTGTACAGGAGCGATAGGACAGGATGCAGAAATAAGATTGTGATCGGAGGAGCCCAACGGAGAGAACAGTTTGACAAAATAAGCAGAAGGGTTTGAGGTAAGGAAGAGGTCTAGAATGTTGGGCCGATCTCCAAGACGGTCAGGAATACGTGTAGGGTGCTGGACCAACTGCTCTAGGTCGTTGAGGATAGCAAAGTTGTAGGCTTGTACACCAGGATGGTCAGTGAAAGAGGATGAAAGCCAAAGTGAAATCTCCTAGGATGGAGATTTCAGCGAAGGGAGAGTGGGTCAAGATGTGCTCCACTTTAGAATTCAAATAGTCAAAGAATTTTACATAGTTGGTAGAGTTAGGTGAGAGATAAACAGCACAGATGTATTTAGTAATAGAATGACAGTGAAGTCTTAACCAGATGGTGGAAAATTCAGAAGAGTCAAGGTCGTGGGCACGTCGAAAATAGGAAGCGGCAAAAAAAAAAAAAAAAAACGTAGTTGAACTCAGCAGGGCAACGATGTAGAACTAGATGGATACCACAAAGTAGTGTTGATATTAATGTTTCAAGAAGTCGTCATTCTCATCCCAAATAAAAAGTGTTAATGCTACAGTTTCACGGGTCCATCATTTCCGTCATAGAAATCGTGCCTTGGTGAGAAGTGGAATTGATGTGGATGATGTGTCGGTACAAATCATGTGTATGCGGATGAACACGAGCGTAGGAGCGTGAACGAGGCACCGCTGATTTATTAACGAGCCATTATCTCGTTTCCTACTTAATCAACTGCTCTTATGCTGTCATGTATTCTAATAACCTTCAAACCTCCCAGAAATATTAGAGATCCAAGACAGTGACTCACACGAAAACTGTCTTGGTTGAAAGCTGGAAACGAAGAGAGAAGAATAACTAAAGCTACAAAGAAAGGAAGATCAGGGAGTAACAAACTAAAATAAGCAGAGATCCGAGGTGTTTACAGGAGGAGGAAGAGGGGCGGGGAAACACACATGATTCTAAACAGGCGATTTCTTACCCTAACTCCTATTTCCGAGCGACAACACTACGTCCAGCAACACAAAGAGTCTTCCTATACACTATTCTATCATCAAAGTGAAGAAGAGATGCTAATATGACATAAAATACACCAAAACAAACGGAGACCTACCTCACAAGTACCACTTTCCTCAGCATCAGTCTGCGCATGCGCGTGGGAGTGTGCGTACTAAATGGCGCACAGCCCTTCATCATGAAAAATGGGACTCTATAATTATGATAGGCTAACGTAAATAATTATAGGAAATATGTCGGTGTATTTCATTCATTTTACTCATGTTTTATTTGTATCTTTCATATATATGTGAAAGTAGAGTGCCCACGTTTCTTCAGCATCGGTCTGCGCATGTCCGAGAGTGTGCGTACTCAATGGCACCACCCTTTACCGAAAAAAAAAATTCTAGTTATGATAATGAGTTATTTCCACGCAAAGTAGGATTATGGGACGTAATTAATTATAACAAATGTGGTAGTATATACAATTCATTTTATTTATTTCTCTTTTTTGTTAGGTAGCAAAGTAAAGAATGGATGGAAATATAGAATGCCCGTGTTTTTGTTCAATGGGTAAAAGTAGTTTGTTAAAATGAAAGATATTATATTTAAAGAGACAAAAAAATGTAAGTATGTTCAATTCGCCTCATTATAGTTGTGTCTCTCATAATTAGGTATACAGTGGGAAGCAGAACAAGGAATGGATGAATGCTATTGTTGATGGTGTTGTTGTTGTTGTTGTATAATGAATAGTAGACATGTAATACTTTAAAGAGAGTTGTAAGAAATGTTAGTAAGGGACGGAGTTTAAGGTAGCCTATCTATGTAAGGGAATGATCTCCAATTTGTACGCATTCTCATATTTAGCACAAGAAGAAGAAGAAAGAAAGAAAAAGATAGACTAAAGGAGAAAAAGAAGAAAAAGGAAAAGAAAAAAGAAGAAAAAAGAAGAAAAAGAAGACGAAGAAGAAGAAGTAAAAGAAGAAGTAGAAGAGAAGAAGCGATAATTACCCTTTCAAAACCTTTTAAAATGAACGTGTTTATAGAGTTTTCAGCGATTGTTTTAGATTTTAGTGTTTTGGTGGTTCTTGAAAGTTAAAACGAACATAACTTGGCAATTTTTGGGTCTCACGAAACAAAACAAAGTGGACTATTATTGAAATGGTGTAAAAATGAGCAATTATTGAGGTGAAGAACAGTTACCAGTCACTACTTCGGCAATATTTCACCATCTCACCATACATTAACAGCTCAATTATCCACAATATTATTTTTTATTTTGTTATGATATGCGTACTAATTGGAAGGCTGCGTACAAATTCGTAAACTTTCCTCACGAGCATATAAATGAAAAAATTAGATAAACAGCCACTGAGACATCATATATATACATCCCGTGAAATAATAATAATAATAATACAAATGAAAACAGAAGAAGTTACCAGTCACTATTTCGGCAATATTTCACCATCTCACCATACATTAACAGCTCAATTATCCACAATATTCTTTTATTTTTATTTTGTTATGATATGCGTACTAATTGGAAGGCTACGTACAAATTCGTAAACTTTCCTCACGAGTATATAAATGAAAAAATTAGATAAACAGCCATTAAGACTTATCACATATATACATCCCGTGAAATAATAATAATAATACATATGGAAACAGAAGAAGAAGTTACCAGTCACTATTTCGGCAATATTTCAAAATCTCACCATACATTAACAGCTCCATTATCCACAATATTCTTTTTTATTTTGTTATGATATGCGTACCAATTGGAAGGCTGCGTACAAATTGGTAAACATTCCTCACGAGTATATAAATGAAAAAAAATAGATAGACACAACCATTGAGACTTATCATATATATACATCCCGTGAAATAATAATCATCATATCTTGTCACTCCACCACTGGCACCACTGGAGGGGGGGGGGGCGAAGATTGCTCCCTCTTGCACGAGGGAGCACGGGCCTTTGCCAAAGGCGGCCCGTAGCAGGGAGCCGACAGACCGACTCTATCGGCGATCGAAATCAAGCCGACCAAGTCGGTCTGTCGACGAGGACTGGCGTGTCTCTGACCACTGGAGGGATCTTTCGTTTGCTTCCAGGAGATCTTGGTTGGAGCAGCTTGGGCCCAACACGCAGCCTCGGAGAATATGTTCCGTTGTTTGATTGGGCTCACCACAGGGGCAGGCTGCGCTAGCCGCCAGTCCCCACCTCTGAAGGTTGCCGTTTGTCTTGCCAACTCCAGCCCTGGCACGGTTTAGGGTTACCCACTCTTTCCTGTTAAACGATGTTCCGTTCGGGAGGTTTTCACATGGTGGGGGGAGTGGCCCATGTGGTGGAGTCCAACTACTCCATCCACTGCTCATGCCGATACTGAGTTGGTGTGCGTCCTTGTAGCCCTATAACAGTGGCGAAGCTCTTGCGTGAGACAAGCCTTCGCCGCATTTCTTGGTGACCATACAGTGGGTGTCGGTTGTCGGTCAATTGCTTGTCCCGCTCCTGCTTGGTGATGGCGTCACGTCTGATGGAGGGTGGCGCAATGCTTGCAAGGCTATATAGGGCCGGTAGTGGGGTCGACTTCAAGTTGCCTGTTATTATTCGGCAAGCCCGGTTTAATTCTGGGTCCACAGTTGTTGCATGGCAGGACCGTGCAGTATTCCGCGGTGGAGTAGCACAGTGCCATGGCGGTTGTTTTTAGGGTTTGTGGGTCGGTTCCCCATGAAGAGTTTGCAAGTTTTTGTAATAGGTTGTTTCGGGTTGCGACTTTTTCTTTAAGTTTCCTTGTGTGCTCTTTAAAAGACAATGTCCTATCCAGAGTCACACCCAGATATACAGGATAGGTACTTGGTGTTTTCAAGTGTTTTGTTTTCCCAAGTGACCTTGAGGCTTCTTTCTGCTTGGCTGTTGTTAAGATGGAATGTGCAGACTTGGGTTTTTCCTGGGTTGGCATTTAGGAACCAACGTTTGTAGTAGGTTAATAGAGACTGCAGTGCATCTGTGAGGCTGGTTTCGATGGCATGGAAGGATTTTGCTTGCATCGCAATGCAAAGATCGTCTGCATAGATAAATCTGCGGATGTTCTGGAATTGCGGCTGGTCATTGGTGTAAATGTTGAATAACATTGGAGCCAACACCGATCCCTGTGGTAATCCGTTCCTTTGTAGCCTCCACCTGCTTTTTTTGCTGTTCATCTCTACAAAGAACCTCCGGTTGTTCAGGAGGGACTCTATCACCCGGACAACGGTTGAATTTTTCACTAATTTGGCTACCTTAAATAGGAGAGCCCTGTGATTCACCGTGTCATATGCCGCAGTGAGGTCAACGAAGACTGCTCCAGTTTTCAGTTGTTTTTCAAAGCCGTCTTCTATGTATTGTGTGAGGTTCAGGACCTGGCCGCAGCAGGAGCGGCCAGGTCTAAAACCTGCCTGGTCGTGGGACAGTTGGTCATCCACTGTGGGTAGAATTCGCATCATAATCAAGCGTTCATACAGCTTATACAGACAACACAGTAGAGAGATTGGTCTGTAGTTCTTAGGGGATGTTGGGTCTTTTTCCGGTTTTAAGAGAGCTACGACTTTGGCTTTTTTCCATGTTTTTGGTATCTTTAGAGTTGTTACACAGGTGTTCAGCAACTCAAGGAGCCATTGACGAGTTTTAGGTCCGAAATTATGTATCATTTCTGCTGTGATGCCGTCTAATCCAGATGCTTTGCCAAGTTTAATTGTTTTTATGCCTTCATCCAGTTCCTCTGTCGAAAATGGGAAGAATTGTTCTTCACTATTGTTTATATAGTCGGTCATTTCAACTTTCATGTTCTTTTTGTGTCCCCTTTCCTTATTTTTGGGTTTGCCATTCAATAGTAGTTGGTGTGCAACTTTGTCCGGGGTAACTGCAGCTACGCTTATGTTGGTATTCTTCTCGGTGTTTAGTTTCCGAATTGTTTTCCAGGCCTGTTTACTATTTTTTTTTTTTTTTTTTTTTTTTTTTTTTTTTACGTCGCGGCCTATGGCGCCGGTAGGCTTCTTCCCGGTGGGGCCTGATGGTCGACCCAAGGCTTCTTCCCGGTGGGTCCTGATGGTCGGCCCAGCCCGTTCTGGCGCAGGCGAGTGTTTATAGTGGCGCCATCTTGCATTGGCTCATGCTGCCCTCCCGGAGCTCATCTTTAATCCTAGAATCTAGAGTCCGGGTTGATAGGTGGTCTTCTGGACAGCATGTGGGTAGTTTTAAGCCACTCGGCGGCGGCTGAAAAATCCCAGCTTGGTGGCACCGGGCGGGGATTGAACTCGCGTCCTCCTGAACGCGGTGCTGTTACTCTGTCGATTCAGCCACCGCCTCATATCTACTCCGGTTATTAGTTCCTGCCATCTGTCCTTTTTTCCTGTGCTTATCAGGTCGAGCAGTGACTCGCCTAGTTCTATGGTGTTTTCAGAGAATGGATCGTCATTATATGCCTGTTGGTATTCCTGGTACAACATCTTACTTTGGCTGGTGAGACAAGGTATATACTGCTTTCTGTGCCCTCTTGGGATGTTCTTTGTTGCAACATTCCAGACAAGTTTTTGGAAATGTTCATAATCTCCAGGACATGGGTTAATGCTGGTTATTTCGGCCTCTAGTTCGGTTGTAAACTTTTCCCAATTTGCCTTTCGGAAATTAAATCTAGGTATTCGTTTGCTTTCGGTTGGTCTTAGAACAGGTCTGATCTCTATTGCCACTGGTCTATGTTGAGATCTTGGGATTGGTTTCAAGATGGATTTCTCAAAGTTGTTGAAGAGTTTGGATGAGGCAAAAGCTAAATCGGGGTTGTAGCCTCTTCTCCATCTAGCACTTAAGAAAGATGGTCTGTGCTTGGCATCATGGAGGAGGATGAGATTTTTATTCAGAGCCCAGAGTTCCACTTCTTCACCATCCCTGTTTGTCTGGCTGTAGCCCCAGGTGGTACTGTGACTATTAAAATCACCGATAACCAAGCAGGCTTTTTCGCCGTTCAGGTTGTGGTTTGCTGGCCAGACAAATGGTGTTGGAGGAGGTTTATACACTGATGTGATGATGAGGTGTTCGGTTTCGACTTGAAGGATTTCGATTCTATCAGCGGAGTGGTTACTACAGCTCTGGATGTTCGATTGATCTCTTGTATAAATAGCACTGCCATGGACAGGGCTTGGTTGGTGGATAACAAGATTCATGCCAGGGATGTTTCTTGGCCGTGAGCTGCAGTGTGTCTCTTGTAAACATAAGATATCGGCTTTCAGAGTTCCAAGGATCTCTAATTTTGCCGACGAAAGTCCTTCAGCATTAAAGCTGATGATTTTGGATAGTGTCATCTCCGAGGGCCGAGGGTTGATCCTTTTACCACCCTAGAGTGTTTGTGGCTTTGTGTAGTACAGCAGTTGGTCTCTTTTCGGATAACAGGGGCACCACGTGAATGTCTGCTGCTTGCCCCCGAAATAATAATAATAATAATAATAATAATAATAGTACTTTACGAAAATATGAAAACAGACTCGTTGAAATTTATCATATATACACCATGTTTTCTCTCTTACAGTAGAGGAGGCAACCAAAAAATAAAATACAACCATTGAAAGTTACTGTATATACACCTCACAATAATCACACGTCACTATCTTACAAATATATGAAAACACAACCATTGAAAATTATCACATTATTCTTTTTACATAAACAAGAATAGACTATTTTATTTTCTGTTGTCATAAAATTATGTTTACGTGATGTTGTTTCTTTCTCTTTTGTTGTTATTCTTTCGTTTATTCATTTATTTATTTACCTATTTACATATTTTTTTATCATTAAATTTTATATTTATCTATTACTCATCAGAGGTCAACACCCACCTGTCAACTCATTAGGTATTCTTTTTGTCCTACTTTGGTATTCTATTTATCTCTTTATTATCTTATTTATTTATTTGTTTACTTATTTACACGTATTCTTCTCCTTCTTTTACTGTCACTGTTATTTTCCTTGATGTCCTGTCAATTCTCGGGGTAACAAATCTAACCCAATTACATCTAACCTAACCAGACCTAATCAAGCTATAACTAACCTAACCTAACCTAGCGTACCTAACCCTATCTATATACGGCAGATATTTGACATGGTTTATTACGGTTACTCAATAATAACGATAATAGTAGTAGTAGTAGTAGTAGTAGTAGTAGTAGTAGTAGTAGTAGTAGTAGTAATAATAATAATAATAATAATAATAATAATAATAATAATAATAATAATAATAATAATGATGGTAACAATAATAATAATAATAATAATAATAATAATAATAATAATAATAATAATAATAATAATAATAATAATCACTCTACACCTGCATCATACACACTAACTACAAAAATACGTTATATACACTTTAATACAACGAAAACAACAACCGCAACATTCTTTTAAACATCGCATTAGTATTTATCATTAAGTTTTGCGGCTAGTCTGGCTTTTCAGTTCCAGTTTTGGGAGGAAGTTATTTTGAAGTGTTGGATTTTCACAGTGAAGTTTCCACGGTACAAACTATGTCGTAAAAATTGATATAAAAGTAATGATGAAAGGTGATAATAAAATGTATGAGGGCGTGTTCTCCAATTTGTACGCATCCTCCTATTTAGCACAAGAAGAAGAAGAAGAAGAAGAAGAAGAAGAAGAAGAAGAAGAAGAAGAAGAAGATGATAATGATGATGATGATGATGATGATGATGAAGAAAAAGAAAAAGAAGAAGAAGAAGAAGAAGAAGAAGAAGAAGAAGAAGAAGATGAAGAAGAAGAAGAAGAAGAAGAAGAAGAAGAAGAAGAAGAAGACAAAACTACAGTGACTACGAAAGTGAAATAAAGTAAATGATAATGATATAAAAAATCAACAAAACCAATTAAAGTGAATGATAAAAAGATAAGTAAAAAATCCAACAAAGCAACTACGTAAAATGAATGATAAAAAGTGGTATAAAACAAGACAACAAAACCAACTAACCACACATTGAATAACTGGTCGGGAAAAAGACAGACAAATCAACCACACTTTTGCTGATGAAGACTAATACGACGTTTAAAAAATTCAGGTGTTCGACGCTACGCTCCGTGGTGGCAGAGGCGGGAGAGGAGGAGCGTGAGGAGGGGGAGGAGGAGGATGCTGGCGGGTGTGTTAATCTGCCCCGCCCGGTTGATACAGTCCCAGTTGGCAGGTCCGCAGTACGCCCGATAGTGCCCCAGTACTTCGTCACAGTCTGCTCCGTCCACCTGCGGGAAGAAGAGGTTGAAAAGGGAGAAACAGGACAGACTTTAGGCCCGTAATGTCACGCTTTCGGCTCTCACATCAACTATTTCCAGAAGCCAATAAGGAGATTAGTCGGATTCCATGGGTCTTTTTTTTTTTTTTTTTTTTTTTAGGTTCATGGTACAGAAGGGTCAAACTACCACCAGGGTCATAAAACTACTCCGGAAAATGCCCAAAACTTCTACGAAAGCCTTATCAAATATGTGTGTTTGGGCGCTGAAATGATTAAGAATATAACCTTTCAAGATGACAAAAACAATTGGTATCACTGGCAGAAAAGAGGAGAGACAAGTCGGAGGTCTGACGTCAGCTGAACCCAGTGCAACAATGACTGTTATGTCTTGCATGAACGCGAAAGGTGAGTTCATCCCTCCTATGTTTGTCTTTCTCACAACAAATATGTCTGAGCTGTTGGTGAGAGGTAAACCATTTGGCTCCTTGGGGAAGGCTCACCCATCAGGTTGGGTTTAGTTAATCTCGCTGCAGAGTGGCTGCGGCACTTTCTCACAAAGGTTCATCCGACAGCAGTCACCGTTAATATTGGGCGACCATCACAGTCACGTCAGAAGCCGGCATGTCATTGAAACAGCTCAAGAAAACAACATCCAAATCATTTCATTGCCGCCGCATTGCACGCACCGACTTGAAGGTTCTGAGAGCAGGCACAGCAGCGCATGATTTTCGTTATACAGAAATAATGCCGTTCAACAGAAATATTTTCACCGATGAGGACTCCACCGTGGCTGAAACTGAAGCACTGACAACCCACAGTGTTAATAAGCTTATTCCTCGGCCATCATCGCAAAACCCGGAGCAGTAGTCCAAGCGTCGAGACCATATTCCAGCCATACAAAGTCAGCAAGAAGCAGCGGAGGCGGTGGCCGAGTGAAAAACGTGCGGATGTGGTGAGCCCGCGGACCTGGGTTCGAGTCCCGCCGACATACGCTGACAATTTTCAACCATCGCCGAGTGTCGGAAGATTACCCACATGCTGCCCAGATCCAAAACAGCCCTAACTGCAGCGCCTTCGTTCAAAAGGAGCACCGGGGGGCAGCATGGGCCAAGCAATAGTCATACATCACGGCGTTACTATAAATAAAATCCGCCTGCTCCACTAACGGACTGTAGTCACCCAAGAGACCCCTCAAGGAAGCCTGCTGGCGCTATAGGCATCACCTAAATAAATAAACAAATAATTATCATGTCCACAGCCACCAGTAAACACCTCAGATGAACAGTCTCGTGCACGACCATAAGGCCTCGTCAGTCCATTTGGCATTGCATCAGACCCAGCCATGCTTGTAACTATGCCGAACAACACGGGTCTGGCGGTCACAGTTACCAATCCATAACTATAACGGACAACACGGGTCTGGCAGTCACCGTTACCAATCCATAACTATAACGGACAACACGGGTCTGGCAGTCACAGTCACCAATCCATAACTATAACGGACAACACGGGTCTGGCAGTCACAGTTACCAATCCATAACTATAACGGACAACACGGGTCTGGCAGTCACCGTTACCAATCCATAACTATAACGGACAACACGGGTCTGGCAGTCACAGTCACCAATCCATAACTATAACGGACAACACGGGTCTGGCAGTCACAGTTACCAATCCATAACTATAACGGACAACACGGGTCTGGCAGTCACAGTTACCAATCCATAACTATAACGGACAACACGGGTCTGGCAGTCAGTGTTACCAATCCATAACTATAACGGACAACACGGGTCTGGCAGTCAGTGTTACCAATCCATAACCATAACGGACAACACGGGTCTGGCAGTCAGTGTTACCAATCCATAACCATAACGGACAACACGGGTCTGGCAGTCACAGTTACCAATCCATAACCATAACGGACAACACGGGTCTGGCAGTCACAGTTACCAATCCATAACCATAACGGACAACACGGGTCTGGCAGTCAGTGTTACCAATCCATAACTATAACGGACAACACGGGTCTGGCAGTCAGTGTTACCAATCCATAACTATAACGGACAACACGGGTCTGGCAGTCACAGTTACCAATCCATAACTATAACGGACAACACGGGTCTGGCAGTCAGTGTTACCAATCCATAACCATAACGGACAACACGGGTCTGGCAGTCACAGTTACCAATCCATAACCATAACGGACAACACGGGTCTGGCAGTCACAGTTACCAATACATAACCATAACGGACAACACGGGTCTGGCAGTCACAGTTACCAATCCATAACCATAACGGACAACACGGGTCTGGCAGTCACAGTTACCAATCCATAACCATAACGGACAACACGAGTCTGGCGGTCACAGTTACCAATCCATAACCATATCGGACAACACGGGTCTGGCAGTCACAGTTACCAATCCATAACCATAACGGACAACACGGGTTTGGCAGTTGGCACTCAGCGTTACCTCATCCTCGGGGTTAAGGTAGTGCTTGCAGCCACAGCCGTCCTCGCCACCACCGACGGAGGGGCTGACGGCGATGTAGGTAGCGAAGGGCTCCTTGCTGCGGCAAAGGTAGAAGCACGCCTCCTCCGCGCTGGCCGCCTGCTGCACCGCCATCACCTGGGCGAGGGAACGGTTCATCAGTTGACGTGGGCCCCAACTATTTTCTTTACCTGTTTTCTTGTCTTTAAACAGTATGCGTGATGTTATACTTTATTTTTTCTTGTCAATAAAAAGCATACGTGGTTATATTATTTGTTTACTTTTTTTTCTAATCTATAAAAACATACGTGATTTCATACTGTGTTACTTGTTTATAGAAGTGGTTATATTTTTTTTTCCTTGCCTGTAAAAAGTATAAGAGATGCTATACTTTTCTTCATACTTATTTTACTTGTCTATAGAAGGTGGAAGTAATTTTATATATATTTTGTTTACTTTTTTTTGTATGTAAAATGTATATGTGATGTTATATATATTTTTTTACTTTTTTTCTTCTCTATAAAAAGTTAATGTGATGTAATATTTTTTTACCTCCATCTTTTTTTAATCTTTTCACCTCCCTCTTTCAATCACATCCTTATTCACTCGCACTCCCTCCCTCCTTCACTCTCTCCCTTCCTCCCTCACTCTCTCCCTTCCTCCCTCACTCTCTCCCTCCCTCCCTCGCGGTTCACCAACACATTCGCCTCCCTCTCTCCCTTACATCCTCACCTCCCTTCCTTATTCACTCACACTCCCTCCCTCCCTCCCTCACTCCCTCCCTCCCTCACACTCCATACCTCCCACACACTCCCTTCCTCCCTCCTCCATTTCCTCACTCATGCAATCACTCACGCTTTCTCCCTCTCTCCCTCTCCTCCCCTCATTCAGTCACACTTCTCTCCTTCTCTCCCACACTTTCCTCCCTTTCCTCCCTCACTTTCATACTCCGTCACACTCACTCATTAACTCACTCATTCCCATTCATGCCCTCACTCACTTCTCCCCCTCTCTCCCTCACGCTCATTCCCTCCCTCACTCCCTTCCCTCCTTCGTGTCCTCACTCACCCTCAAGCACTTCCTCTTTCTCTCCCTCCCTTTCTCTCTCCCCTCCTCCCTCCCGACACACTCTCCCTCCCTCCCTTCCTCCCTTCCTCTCCCTCACACCCTCTCACACACTCACCTGCGTAAAGTTGACGAACATGAGGGTGCCGTTGAAGTGGTCCTCGGTGAAGCAGCCTTGGTAGGTCTTCGCCAGGGGCCGCCACACCCACGGCTTCCCCGAGCCCTCCCGCACCCCAGGGACCACGTGCCCTCCTGCGGAAGAGAAGAAACTGAGGAGGATGGCACAAGGAGGAGGAGGAGCAGGTGGAGGAGGAGGCGGAGGATTGAGGTAATGTATAAGGAATGGACGAAGAGGAGGAGGAAGAGGAGGGGGAGAGAGGAAGTATTATAGCAGGGGAATAGAAGAAGAGAGAGAGAGAGAGAGAGAGAGAGAGAGAGAGAGAGAGAGAGAGAGAGAGAGAGAGAGAGAGAGAGAGAGAGAGAGAGAGAGAGAGAAATAAGTGTAGATGATGAGTCGGAAGAGGATTGGAAGAGGAGGAGGAGGAGGAAGAGGAGAAGGAGGAGGAGGAGGCAGCAGGGGAAGAATAATAAGAATAGTGAAAAAAGTAAAAAGTAGAAGAAAAAGTAAAATTGAGATAAGGTTGAAATGTTTATTTTTTTTTGTTTGTTTGTTTATTTGTTTATCCTCCTTCTCATCATCATCATAATCATCATCATCATCAAACTGAGGGGAAGGAGGAAGAGGAGGAGGAGGAGGACTGAGGTAATCTACAGGTATTTTTTTTCCTTAATCCGCTAATCCTCCTCTTCATCCTCATCCTCATCCTCTTCCTCCTCCTCCTCATCATCATCATCATTATCATCATCATCATCAAATTGAGGGGGAGGAGGAGGAGGAGAACTGAGATAATATATGTGATTTTCTTTCTTTCATCTGCTAATCCTCCTCCTCCTCCTCCTCCTCATCATCATCATCATCATCATCATCACGTACCTTCCTTACCCTCACCATCACCGCCTTGCATCAGCTGATCGGTGGTAGTGGTGGTGGTGGTGGTGGTGGGCGTGTCAACTGCCCCACCTGTACCCCCGCCCACGCCTCTCACTCCTAATTGTGCGTGCGCTTGGGCGGCCAGACACACCACCCACGCCACCGCCCACGCCTGCACCCACGCCGCCATGCCTGCCCGGAAGAAAGATATGAGCGTTAGAGAGGAAGGGATTTTTTTTATTTTTTTTTTTTTTTACCTTTTTTTACGATGTGATGACTTAAGGGTAATGGAGAGAGAGAGAGAGAGAGAGAGAGAGAGAGAGAGAGAGAGAGAAACGGAGTGAAATAGATATAAAGAAAAGGAAAGAGAAGGAAGGAAGAAAGAAACAGAGACAGAAGGAAAGAAAAAGAAAAGAAATGAGGAAAAAGGAAATAGAAAGAAGGAAATATAGAAGAAAGAAAGAAAAAAGAAGGAAATAAAAGAAAGAAAGAAGGGAGAAAAGAAGGAAAAAAAGAAAGGAAAATGAAAGAAAACACACGAAAAGAAAGAAAGAAAGAAAGAAGGAAAGAAAATAAAGAAAGAAAGGAGAAAAGAAGGAAAAAAAGAAAGGAAAATGAAAGAAAAACACAAGAAAAGAAAGAAAATTATTATACTCCATACTTATCATTGTCACCTCTCCATTAACATCAGGCATCATTAACTTATACAATAATTAAGAGGAGGAACCAATTAAGCCATCACGTCCAGGTGTCAACAGGTAAACAGAGACAGCGTGAGTCACACAGGTGCGCGTCGCCATGGCAACCCCGCCCCGCTGATCACAACACACACACACACACACACACACACACACACACACACACACACACACAGGTGGTTCAAACAAGGAATATTTACGAGTATAAAATTTTAAAAAGTTGGATAAATAAGAAAACGGAGGAAAGACTTAAACACACACACACACACACACACACACACACACACACACACACACACACACACACACACACACACACACACACAGCAGCTGAGTGTAAAATAAACAACAACAAAAAAGATGATTCACGCGAGAAGCAGAAGTTGTTGTTGTTTTAATGAGTCAGGTAATTAATTAACGGAAAGCAGGTGAGTCACGTCTTTGTTCCAGGTAAGTTTGTTTGTTTATCATCATCATCATCATCATCATCGTCATTATCATTATCATTCTTCATCTTATCCTTATTATTTTTTTTTACTTGTTCCTGGTCTTGTTTTTTGTTCTTCTTGTTCTTGTTCTTCATTTTCTTCTTCTTGTTTTCGTTCTTATTATTATTTTCCTTATTATTTTTTTTTACTTGTTCCAGGTCTTGTTTTTATTCTTCTTGTTCTTGTTCTTCTTTTTCTTGTTCTTGTTTTCGTTCTTCTTATTATTATTCTCATTATTATTATTGTCATCGTCATTATTATTCATCTCAAGTATAACAACAGATGTCTTTTTTTGTATATGTTTAAAAAGAGCAGGAAAAATTAACTACCATCTACGTTATGTCATTCGTCAGCCATAAAATGAAGTTACTAGTAGTCAATAATTGCTTCTGGCGCACGTACTATGGGGTTTGTCTCTCGGTGTGGAATGTTCTCCCTCCACCCGCCTCTGTGTTGATGGCTCCGTCGATATTATGCTTACGAAGTCGATATCAACTCCCACTCCCTACTTTGTTCCTCTGCACCTCGCCTCATTTGTTTTTTCCTTTCTCCCACACGCCTCTCCTCACCTAATATTATGCTACGTCGATATAACTTACACTGTCTATTTATCTTCTCTCTGTACCTCGGTTCATACACTTCCCTACAAGCCTCCCTTACTCTTAGGCTATGTCGATATAAGCTTATTTAGTTTTTCCTTTCTCCCACACGCCTCTCCTCACCTAATATTATGCTACGTCGATATAACTTACACTGTCTATTTATCTTCTCTCTGTACCTCGCTTCACACACTTCCCTACAAGCCTCCCTTACTCTTAGGCTATGTCGATATAAGCTTATTTAGTTTTTCCTCTCTCCCACACGCCTTTCCTCTTCTAACATTATGCTACGTCGATACAACTTACTTAATTATCTTCTCTCTGTACCTCGGTTCACACACTTCCCTACAAGCCTCCCTTACTCTTAGGCTATGTCGATATAACCTTACATCGTCTACTCTGTTTTTACTCTCTTTACTCACATTTCATGCTCTCGCTTTCCTCATTGTGTAGGTACTATCGTCTGCTTCTCCTCTATATACCACATTTCCTACATTATCTCTTTCCTGCATACCTTCCTCTCTTCTATTATTATGCTACGTCATTATCTACTCTCCTCTCTATAGGGTAACCTCATTTCATATATCGACACATTTTCCTACATGCCTTCTCTCTATATGTCATTCTTACCACGTCGACATATCAACTCCCCTCCTCTACATACCTCTATTTAGACACTTTCCTACACGCCTCTCCTCTCCTTCTATTGTGCTACATTAATATAAGCTTGCATTGTCTACTCCGCTTCTTCCTACACATTTTCCTACATGCCTTCTCTCTAAATGTCATTCTTACACGTCGACATCAACTCCCCTCCTCTACATACCTCTATTTAGACACTTTCCTACACGCCTCTCCTCTCCTTCTATTGTGCTACATTAATATAAGCTTGCATTGTCTACTCCACTTCTTCCTACACATTTTCCTACATGCCTTCTCTCTAAATGTCATTCTTACACGTCAACATCAACTCCCCTCCTCTACATACCTCGGCTTAGACACTTTCCTACACGCCTCTCCTCTCCTTCTATTGTGCTACATTAATATAAAATTGCATTGTCTACTCCGGCCACTTCTTCCCTCTTCTTTCTTTACCTCATTTCATAGTCACTTCGTCACTCTCCTACACGCAACCGCTACTATTATTATGCTACGTCAATATAACTTGCATTGTCTACGTACTCTGCTTCTCTCTGTATCACATTTCATACACTCATATATTCCCAACTGCCGTCTATTTCGGATGTTCTTCCTCTTATACCATCGTTTATAGCTACACTTGCTTGGTTCTTGCTAGACTCCTCCCCTATTATATATATGGTACTATTATATGCCACGTCGATATCAACTTATCCTCCTCCTCTATGCCACAGTTCATACCTAGCCATGCCTAACCATAATCAATCTTCTTTACCTTGAATCCTGTTTCTCTATTGAATAAAAAACTTCACCCCCTCCCTTCACTTGTTTGAGTCTTGCCTCCCACCCTAATATTATATGGTACTTCATGCTACGTCAAAATCAACTTATCCTCCTCCTCTATGCCACAGTTCATACCTAGCCATGCCTAACCATAATCAATCTTCTTTACCTTGAATCCTGCTATCTATTGATTAAAAACCTTCACGCCCTCCCTCTACGACTGTTTCACACTCAACATATTACGTGTACAGCATTCCTAGCGCGGTTCTCATGAAACTAATCACAAGTTCAGAGTAAGCTTGATTGATATTTGTGTTCGTAACTGTACCTCGGCAACCTTTGTGTAGTGGCGTTGGTTGTAAGAGAAACAGGGAAGGTGTGTCAACATTAATTACCACCAGCATGAAAAGATACAGAGGAACGTTGTTGTTTTTTCTTCATATACAGCCATACCTATCTCTATCTTTCCTAACCTAACTAACCTAACCATACTCACTCGTCTTCTTTACCTTGAAGTCGTCAAACTCCATATATATTTTTTTTAATTATAGGCATACACAATAATTATTATCATGCGTTTATTCCCAACAGAGCTACGCTAACGCATTCAAAAATACGTGTACGGAGTTCCTAGCGTGGTTTTCATTATATTTCCACTATTAAATAAATTACGCAACCCCACCCATAAACAATTTCCATACACTCCCTACATATTATATTATCGCACTCAACATAAGGGATGTGGTATCACTATTGGATGTATATATGGTATACCATCTATATAGCATGTCGCATTCTAATAGGTTCAAATTCTTAACCAACCAAATTCAGTAATGTATCTCTTCTTTAAATACCCCGGTAAATAATCCTCATATACTCCTTACACGACTACACCCAACACTAAGGACACGGTACCCACCTAATACTAACACATATCCCATTTTTAAAGGTTCATTATTCTAGAAGTCCAAACAATCATATTTCTCTTAAATTCCCGGGTAAACAATCCTTACAGACTCCCAAACACGACTACATTAACACACTCAACACTACGAGTATGCCCCATTTTTTAATTTAACAAACCAAACCATTTCTGTCCTTACCTCCAACCCCGTGACGCCGGCGGTTCAATGCTTCAAGATCTCCTCCACTTCTTCACCGTCCAGGAATGTCTGTCAGCACACCGCATTGTTTACACTATATAATGTTTACACTCACTCACTCTCCTGTTAACACTCCATTATGTCTTCCTCCTCAAGGCGCAACACTCAGGGTGGAGACATTGCTCTTTATCTAATCACGCAAGCAGGTGTTATCGTCATACCGCGACTCACAAGAAGCTGTACTGCGAGAGGTGTGTGTGTGTGTGTGTGGTTGGCTGCCAGGTGTCGGCGGGAGCCCTGCACCACCAGTCCACCAGTCCACCAGTCAGCAACCTCCACTCAGCCACTCAGCCAGTCATTCACTTCCGTCAGTCACCAGTCAGCCACACCACTTCAGCCAATCAGCCATTTACGTCAGTCAGCCCTCTCAGTCATTTATAGCCAGTCACACCACCCACCACCAGTCAGCCAGTCAGTCAGGCAGTCACAACACCACCAGTCAGTCAGTCATCCACACCACCACTCAGCCAGTCAGTCAGGCAATCAAAACACCACCAGTCGGCCAGTCAGTCAGTCAGCCACACCACCAGTCAGTCAGTCAGTCACACCACCAGTCAGTCAGTCAGTCAGCCACACCACCAGTCAGTCAGTCAGTCAGTCATTCACACCACCAGTCAGTCAGCCACACCACCAGTCAGTCAGTCAGTCATCCACACCACCAGTCAGTCAGTCACACCACCAGTCAGTCAGTCAGTCAGTCAGTCACACCACTAGTCAGTCAGTCATCCATACCACGTACCAGTCAGCCAGTCAGTCATCCACACCACCATGCAGTCAGTCAGTCAGTCAGTCAGTCATCCACACCACCAGTCAGTCAGCCAGTCAGTCAGTCACACCACCAGTCAGTCAGTCAGTCAGTCAGTCACACCACCAGTCAGTTAGCCACACTACCACCAGTCAACTACCTCAGTCAGCCAGTCAGCCAGCCACAACACCTGCCCGATCCCGCATGACTCATAACCAACCCTCTCGCCTCCTCCGGTTTCACTTTCAGCATGACACACACACCGGTGGTCTCTCCGTCTTATTTACCTTTCCTCATTCTCCCGTAACCTTGAAAGTGATTATCCTCAGTCTGGTTCCCTTATATTAACGCTCCATGCCTTGAATCGACTTTTCTATATGAATATACACTAGTTTTGTTGCACCTTTTAAGCTAGTGCTCTGTATTACACGAAGATGTCACCATTTCCTGCTCTGGCAACAAAAGGATCTCACGCCGCATTCCCGAGACATTACTCTTCGAACTTCCTTCCTAAAGCTGCGTTAGCCAATGTTCTCTTGCTCCTCCTCCTCCTCCTCCTGTGCGTCTGCCCGTTTACTCATCACGACCCGTTTTTGTTTTTATGTATTGCAGCTTTATTGACTTCGTGTATTTGTACTGTATTTTGCTAGCTGTGGGAAATAAAACCCTCTGTCTATCTATCTATGTGTAGGGTGTGTGTGATTGATTGATTGATAGTTTATTGTTGCAAGTAAACAACAAAGGAGAAGGGAGGAGCATGCCATCCCAACCCCCAAGCAGTACAGTGTGTGTGTGTGTGTGTGTGATGCGACATGAACAGGTGCTATTTATAAGCATGACAGGTAGACAACTTTTACCTTTTTTTCAACTGTTCATTCTGAAATGTTATGCAATGCATCTTATCATCAACTGTTTTACCTTTCGTTGTATTTTCTAAGGCAACATTATTCCCTTCATCTAGCGGTTTTTTTTCCCCACTTCTAACTCAGGACATGTTGACACTCAAAACAAAACTCTCAGCATTAGCGGTCTTTATATGTAATTCTGACAACTTGTAACGCCAATACTTTTCATGACTTTGATTCCAGGCAGAGACTTACCTCCCCCAACCCGGCAACCCACAGAGCCACGTGTGTGCTGCTGAAGACAAAGGCACCAGGCGGGAACAAAGACTAGGGGGGGTAATTACCTCTTGACTACACGCAGCAAGACCCTCAAGAACAAGACATTTAAACATTTCCAGGTCATCTTTCTCTTCTGTGACAGTCGTGGGCATTAGATGTTTATTTCCAGCACTACACAGGACCAGCTACTTAACTGTAACTGGCCTGAAGCAGTGTTCAAGGGTCACAGAACACTTTTCGCTGGGTCGCCACCTCTAGACAGACACACGGCCAGTACTATCAAGAGGTTTCAATGAGTCGGAGGAGAATATTAAGAGCTAACATGAGTTACTCCTACTATTCACATCTATTTTCAGCTTCCTACCTGAGTATGGAATTTTCATAAGAAATTAAGTAGAAATATTATAGTTGAGACTTTGTGTATGAAGTGCACAGTGACCTTTTAAAGCACTTTGGACCATCTTTAATAGCAATTTTGCAGCCACGTGTTTGCCTGATCAATGTTTGTTCAAAAATTTTACCAATCCCACTTATATTATTTGTGGACATGCTTCAAAATATGAATATTTCACCTTGTACGTCACTGTACGGTGGATTACAAACAAAAAGCATTGAAACGGCCAGAAATAGTAATGAAAAAACTTTCTTAATCAGAGTAACACTAACATCCTGGTAAGAAACTGACTTTCTACATATGTTAACAGATGTAGGGATGCCAGTGGATGTACTTGAGAACGATGGTGATGAGACGCAGAAAGGTGAATGAAGCTAGGATTTTTTTTTAATTTTTCAATTTTTTGTATTGTCGACCACGTGTCCTTAAAATTATGCTGGGTTGCAGTGAGAAAAGTCTAAGGGCATCTAATATGCACCTGCCACCTGTATGTATGCAAATCGTTGAATTATATTTTTGTTCAAAGTATTTCAAGAAAGAGCAAAAAAAAATTCTAGCCTAATAATGAACTTTAGAGGTGAAACATTAACAATTATATCAGTCTTTTGTTGCGCTGTTGAGCAAGAGTAGGATAAGTTTGGGTGAAAATACAACATTGCCGCAGCATAATTCATGTCAATTGATCACTGGCTTTGCTTTGTCCTAGACGTTGAAAGGTCAAGACAGACCAACTAGCCTCTGACGCCCCCGTGCTCCATGACTCCACCTCCCTGCACCAACTCAAGGCCAGACCCCGCCCATCACAGCCACTCCCTACCTCCAGCCCCACACAGCTTGTCACACAAGTTCTAGTTACAAGAAATATTTTAAACTAGACATTCATCTTTCTGGGAGCCTGTTGGTCTGTTGTTAAAGGGTACAGAAAAATTTGGTGGTGTTATCCTTTAACCTGGAATGACTTACATATGAAAGCATACAGATGTCAAGGTAGTTGGACAACTTGAAAATCCCAATGATGGAAAGCAGTGCAAAAGGTGACCAGCAGATTTTAGCATAAAGAGTACGGTACAAAAACAAGAACACATGCCAGCCGGATTAGATACCAAATCATAGACCCAGTGATCAAAACAGTACAATCTCGAGCATGCGGACCCCGTGATACTTGAGCGATGCAAGTAATGACAACAGTGTTGGTCGACGTATCGTGAGGCATACCAATTGACGTCTGTGCAAGCCATACAAGGTTCTTTCCCTTATAGATTACTTAACACACCTTTTCCTTATACAAAAGAAACTAGTCCACCCCAAAGTCACATGTCAAACTATCAGTAATCTCTGTATTTATGCCCAAGAGAAGTCTGTATGACTACAATGGATTATACATGCATACATAAGGTTTAGACTGAGGAATGTGATAACACAAGGTTCAAGGTCACATACACACTAAATTTAGCTCCAATAGTTCAATGCCATACAAATCTTTACAAAAGACTGCTTGGTTATTTAATTTTAAATAATTTTCTCGCACTACTGCCTGCCACGATCAATATTCATATTCATATTAACCGCACAACAATTATTAACATCAATTTAATACTAAAAACGCCCCTTTAAGTCATCTACTACACATGGGTAATGCCAACCTATTACAGTTGTGGCAGTTTCTTGTCAAGGTTTCCAGGGAGCAGGTAAATAGCAGTGAACTAACAGTATTTAAAGCAGCCTCAAATCATCAAGAACTCACTAGATAGCATTCTCTACAATTTTATCATTTATATTCACAACATTAATTACAAATTCATCTCCAATATAATAGTAATAAAAAAATTAAAACTATTCATCAAATATTATTACCTTACTTTGGTATATATAAACATGTGGGAAGAAAAAAACAACAACTCTGGTGGTGGTGGTGACTTGATGAAGCAATTGAGGGAGAAACAAATCAAAGTTCACGATCTGGAGGCCACAGTGCAGCGAGTAGTGACGCAAGGAAGGCAGCGGGAGACACGGAGACGACGGTGGTGGTGGCAGCATCCTGCTGAAGAGACTCGAGGCTTCTGCTGCTGCTGCTGTGCGACCCCCAAGCACCGACCAGCCAGCCAGGTGCAGCGTGACTTGACCTGCTCGTTTACATGTCTTCGTCCCCAAGGTTGTGCTTCACCTTGCTGAAGTCGAAGTCCTCGCCGGTGCCCCGCTGGTAGATGGAGAGGACATCCAAACACGTTGTCTCGAAGTGGGAGGTTGCGTCGTAGGATTCTGAGATGAAGATCTGGTTCTCCACACCCTTGTCCAGGGGCTTGTAGATGGGAGACACTATGACAAACCTGAAGGACAGATGGAAGAGATGTTAGTACAAAGGTGAAGGTGAAAATGTTTTCCCTCCCTTAGTCAATCCATACTATAGCTGTGTCATGTGAGGCCAGCCGTAGAGGGACTGCCACACTTGCTCTCCCATTCCTGCGTCACAAAATTGCCCAACCCCATATAGACAGAAAACGAGGGGAAGAAAAATGACACCAGCCAGTCAGAATAAAATACAAATACATTGCGTATGAAAAAAATGCGGGTGTGTACGTGGGTAAAAAATGAATCTTTTCTAAACAACAGATGGGGTGGGGGGGCTAGTACCACAGTCTGTCAGTCCTTCTTATGGCTCCCTCTTTTATTCTTCCCTTCATTCATCCACACTAACCTAACCTAAACAACAGATGGATGGCTTGTTAGTATCAAAATGAAGGTAACAACTTCCCGACACTCCCTCTACCCCCTGTCACTCCTTCCTATGACTCCCCTTTCACCTGTAATTCCTCTATCTGTTTGTACACACTAAATCTTGGTATGAATTAATGGTTTCCTATAATCTTCCTTCCTTGAATGCTACACAAAACTTTCAGGCATGAGGCAAAATAATATTCTTTGTAAAGCCTCTCAACTCTTGTCTATTGAAGAGCTGCTGCTGTTGCTTACTTCCCACAATAAAAGATGGATAAGAGGAAGACTTGTTCATTCACTTGCCTCAAATATCCCATCACTACTGTCTAACTGGTCCCACAAGATGATGTACAACAACCTCTACAACTCACACTTCTACTGACCAAATTCTACTTCATCATTACATTCAGTTATCCATTAGATGCAAGGATAAGCTTTCTCCTTCTAAATAACAAGCTTCCACCACTCACTTCTGCTTGATTGGTCCCAGAAGGTTGAGGCCGGGAGCGATCTCTGCTTCAGGGTTGTCGGTCTCCACTGTGGTGCTGACCATGGCGACGAACCACCCCTTAGCAGCCACCTGGTGTGTGTAGGAGACCAGCGACACGTAGATATCTGCAAGGGAGGAAAGGGCCGTGAGTGAATCCTGTCCTTCACCCTTCATCCTGAGCCACCTGATGTGTGTGTAACAAGGTCAGTGACAATGAGCCTTAAGTCATGGGAGTATAGAGTCAGGGCAAGACGGTTCGATTCCCAGTGCTGTCATGTGATGTCAGGAAGGGCATTTGGAAGTAAGTCCATATTCTTAAATGTATCAGGTTCCCATTACAATTAATATTCAAGGCCACTGAGAAGATTAACCAAGTTTTCATGGGTGATTCTTTCCATTCAAGGTGCAGAGGTCATATAAACAATCACTAGGATCACAAAACACACTATGAAAATCCCAGCACCTTCTAAAGAGGCTTTAGCTTTAACTGAAGTGTCAATATGTTTAAGAATACGTGTCTTAAACCCCAAACCACACCCCCAAACAGCTAACTAATACGGACAAAACTAAAAAGCTGTCAGGACACAAAGGTGAAGGTGACATTTTAGCGCACTCACCGGAATTCCTGTTCACTTGCTTCTGTGGGATGATGATCTGTGTGGAGAGAGCGTCCTTGGTGTTGCTGATGGGGTGGTCCATGAGGCAGATGGCTCGCACCACCTGGCCCACCTGCAAGACAACCAACACTCAATCAAGACTCATGGATTGCAGTAAGCAGCTTGTATTCCCTGGCTACTGAAATGGATTGTAGACCACATGAGACTAGTTTTTTTTTTTTTTTTTTTTTTTTTTTTTTTTACAACAAAGGAGACAGGTCAAGAGCACAAAAAAGAGGAAACTAAAAAAAAGCATTCTATATTGAAGACTCTTTGTAACCTACCTTTTCCACTCTGTCAGGTACATAGGATGGGTCGCAATAGACCTGCTTACACTTTGCGGTCTCGTTACCTGACCGCACGCCCACCACCTTGCCGCCCTCCATCACGATCTCGTCGATGGGCTTGTCTAACATATAGGTGCCACCGTAGATGGCAGACAACCTGGGAGATGACAAGAAAATGTATCACTAATGGAAAAACACATTCACTTCCTTGTCGAGATAATAAAAGCTTCCTCCCTCCATCCTTAAATACAAACCTAACCTACACAACAGATGGGTGACTTCTTAGCACCATACAATTTAACCTGGTAGCTGCGGGGATCATGTTTCTAAAAGGCTCCTCTTAAGCGAATTTGAGAAAAAATTATCACTCACGCAAATCATTACATAATATATATCAACACATTTGTGATCAGTTTATGCATCCTCTATTTTGGGGGGTTTATATCAAGCCATAAATTTGGCCCGTCACTGCTACTGGGTTAAGAACTGTCCTCTTAGCAAACAAAATTATATCTCTTTACTCTTCTCCAATTGAGGAGTTTTATATCTTATTTCAATCATGACATCACAGACTAAACCAAGGCAATACATTCCTAAAATTCGATCTAGGAGGAAAGGAAAGATACAATTAATCATAAACATATTCCACACCATTCTACAAGACACCCCCACCAGCCTTCTACCTGAGGACACTGTTTAGACTCACCGAGCGAATCCCTGAGGAAGCTCCCCAAGACCATAGAGAGGGTAGAGGTAGGGAGACTTGCCATAGCGAGCAAGGGAATCACTGTAAAGCTTGATCCTCTTGAGGGCGTCCCCGGCAGGCTTGGCCAAGTAGTCGTCATCCCTGTGGAGGAAACACAAGCAAGTATAGGATGACTGTGACTGACAGCTTGTTGAACAGGTGAACAGATTCTACTGAGGATATGAATTGTTCTATTGTTTCTCATGGTGTTTGCAGGTGTGAGAAGCTTGTAAGATATGTCTATAAAGATGTAGTGGATGACATGCCTTGCAACAGATTAACAGAATTTATGGAAAGCTTCAGAGGTAATGTTGGAAGTGATCTATACTGACGTGTTCCTGGAACTCCTTCATACAGATGTCATTTGTGTTTAAGAATCATAATTAATTATTTTTCACACAGAATTGGACTTACAACAAACACAACAACTTTGACTTAGCTATAGAAAAATAAATTCTTGCCATTATAAATAAGACTCAAGCCCCTGTAGGTATAAAAAGCTCAGAAAATTGTATAATCTGCAGGATAGTGAGTGTGTGTGCTTGGGTGGCTGGGTGAGTGGTGTTAATGGTTATGACTCCCTTCAGGTAAGAATGAACATCAACAACAGCTGCTGACCAGACAACTTGAGGGGGCATGGAGCTTAGTGTGGCAACAACCATCACTGTCCTCTTTCAAGTGTAATCCCTTGATGCTAGTATTGAACCACTTCATGTAATCCACTAACTCAAAATGCCAAAGACAATGAAAAAGGTGTAAAATGAAACTGATATGCCACTCTTCTGTCCATTTATGTCCGTGTCTGCCTTTGTCTGTTTGTCTCCCCTCCACCCCACACCACCACACACACACACACACACACACACACACACACACACACACTAAAAAATACAGCCATCATCCTTCTGTCATTCTGTAGGAGCAATATCTCATGGCATTTCACTTTATTCATTTACTTATATGCTATTCTCTTTTTGAACGCCTGAATTCGCATACTCTTTTACTTAATCCTTTGATGGAGCAGCAATATGGTGGCCTTTTCTATCCCCTTTCTTTTTTATTGCCTTTGAGCTGCATCCTTTGTTTAAGAAAAATAAAGTATGTCTAATTTCCATGAAGGGGGGATGGGGGAAAGAATACCTAATCATCTATTCATGCGCTCTTGACAACCACCTCCTTCCCCTTACCCCAAGCGAGGCCAGAAAAGAAAACGTATGTCTAATTTCCATGAAGGAGATGAAGAGGGAGAAGAATACCTAATCATCTCTTCATGCGCTCTTGACAACCACCTCCTCCCCCCTACCCCAAGCAAGGCCAGCACCACCGCCAGTACCTGTATAGTGCGAGGGCGTGTCCGGTGAAGTCGATGGTGTTCTTGTCAAGGTTGTAGTGGGCGAAGACGGTGTTCATGGTGGTGGTTTCGGGGCTGAAGCCGGGGATGGCCTTCCAGGTGTTGGGGTCATCGTCCCT
Organism: Eriocheir sinensis; assembly: GCF_024679095.1. NCBI lineage: Eukaryota > Metazoa > Arthropoda > Malacostraca > Decapoda > Varunidae > Eriocheir > Eriocheir sinensis. The sequence continues at coordinate 4,058,072 of NC_066561.1, read as the reverse complement.
GTAGTCTTGGGCGAACACCAGGAAGTTTTTGAACCGTCGCTTCTCGAACATCCCCATCAGATCTGCGGAAGGGTGAGGTTTTGTTGACTTATTTATTTTTTACAATGGGAGAAGCAGTTAAGGGCAAATGATAAAAAGCCTGGAAAAGTGCAAAAAAATAGAAAAGTCTGGAAATGTACTAAAAACTGAAAAAAAAAAAAAAAGCCTGGAAAAGTACCAAAACAAGAAAAACACCTGGAAATGTACTAAAAACAACAAAAAAAGGTTGGAAAAGTACTAAAACCAAGAAAAACGCCTGGAAATGTATTAAAAACTGAAGAAAAGAGCCCAGAAAATACTGAAACCAAGAAAAAAGTCTGGAAATGTAATATAAACAAAGAAAAAACCCAGAAAAGTACTAAAACCAAGGAAAAAGTCTGAAAATGTAATATAAACTGAAAGAAATAGCCCAAAAAAGTACTGAAAATAAGAAAAAAGTCTGGAAATGTAATAAATACTTAAGAAAAAGTTTAAAAAAAGTACTAAAAGCAGACCCCCAAAATGTATTAAAACAGGAAACAGCCCAAAAATGTACTAAAAAAAATAGACCATAAAAGTACTGCCCACCAAAAGAAAAAGTGCAACAAATTCCAAAAGATGATTCAGAAAAAAAAGTGTTGGGTGAGGTTCAAGGTGCAGGTGAAAGGTAAACTAGGACGTTACCATCATTTTATTTGGTCTTGTTATTGTTGTCATTCTTCTACTTCTCATTATCATCATTATTATAAGTAGTAGCATTTTTAACCTGATGCCACGTCTCCCACACCCTCATCAAATTTGCAGGACACTGATGGTAGGAATTAATAAGTTTCTAACACTGATATTTTTTCAAAGTCCCGTCACCTTAACCCGGTAGCAGCGGGGATCATGTTTCTTAATGGTCCCTCTAAGCGAGAAAAATGAGAAAAAATCATCACTCACACAAACCATTTCATAATATATATCAAAGCATTTGGGATTAGTTTATGCATCATCTATTTTGGGGGGTTTGTATCATGGCACAAATTTGGCCCATCGCTGCTACACGGTAAAGCCACAAATTTGGCCCGTCGCTGCTACTGGGTTAAAATTTTCTTCCCCTAGCTGATCACCTCACTTTATATCAGGAGGTAAAAACTCATACATGTAACAGAACTGAATGTGTTACTTGATACTTAGGTTTTTCTAGTACAAGTAATTTTGAAGGTAGTGGGAGAGGACATTTAGAGAAAGAAGAAAGTGGTAGGATAGGATGTACAAAGAAGGAAGAACTATGAAGGTGCTTTAACCCGGTAGCAGCGACGGGCCAAATTTGTGGCTTTACCATGTACCAGCGACGGGCCAAATTTCTGTCATGATATAAACCTCCCAAAATAGATGATGCATAAACTGATCACACATGCGTTGATATATATTATGAAATGGTTTGCGTGAGTGATGATTCTTTCTCATTATTTTACTTAGAGGGGCCGTTAACCTAACCTAACCTAACCTAACCTAAGAAACATGGCCCCCGCAGCTACCGGATTAATCTCCCTTCTTTCATTTACTTTGAAAGACATCTTTAACCCGTCCGCTGCAATTGGCACAGATTTGGCTTTTACTGGTAGCCTGGTAACATAAACTCACAGGTCTTTCTCTGCCTCTGTGGTGGATAGTGGTGTTTCCCATGTGGTATTGGTATGCTGGAAATCCCCCCACAAGGTGCATGACTTTACATGTTTCTTCATTGAATTGTAGCAGCAACTTTTCGTAACATTCCTGCAGCTTGGTAATGTCTTCTTGTAGGAAATCCGCAGTCAAGGGGTTAAATGTTCCTACACCCCAGAATCAATAACCTAACATACAAGGCCTGCTAATATTGGACAATGTAAACTATATCAGGATCTAAACTTATGATAACTGGATCACGTTTCATTGTGTTGTTATGAGCAGAGTGAGTCATCAACTACAGCGATTACCTTATCAGTAAGTATATGTGATAGAGATGGCTGCCTTGATTTGAGGTGCGTGTTACAGAGGAAACCTGATCTGAACCACGGCTTAAAGTGTTAGAGAGAAAACTTCATCCGAGCCGCAGCTTAAAAGTTTCCGGTCATAATCTTATCTTTAAAGCACAGAAAAAGACTTGAGTGGAGATTGATGATTGAGTTGCTGGGGTATGTAGTAATGGTGCCTCAGCTACTGTGGTCATATGGCAACTACTGTGGTCATATGGCAACTACTGTGGTCATATGGCAACTACTGTGGTCATATGGCAACTACTGTGGTCATATAGCAACTACTGTGGTCATATGGCAACTACTGTGGTCATATGGTAACTACTGTGGTCATATGGCAACTACTGTGGTCATATGGTAACTACTGTGGTCATATGGCAACTACTGTGGTCATATAGCAACTACTGTGGTCATATGGCAACTACTGTGGTCATATAGCAACTACTGTGGTCATATAGCAACTACTGTGGTCATATGGCAACTACTGTGGTCATATGGCAACTACTGTGGTCATATGGCAACTACTGTGGTCATATAGCAACTACTGTGGTCATATAGCAACTACTGTGGTCATATAGCAACTACTGTGGTCATATAGCAACTACTGTGGTCATATAGCAACTACTGTGGTCATATAGCAACTACTGTGGTCATATGGCAACTACTGTGGTCATATAGCAACTACTGTGGTCATATAGCAACTACTGTGGTCATATGGCAACTACTGTGGTCATATAGCAACTACTGTGGTCATATGGCAACTACTGTGGTCATATGGCAACTACTGTGGTCATATAGCAACTACTGTGGTCATATGGCAACTACTGTGGTCATATAGCAACTACTGTGGTCATATGGCAACTACTGTGGTCATATAGCAACTACTGTGGTCATATAGCAACTACTGTGGTCATATGGCAACTACTGTGGTCATATAGCAACTACTGTGGTCATATGGCAACTACTGTGGTCATATAGCAACTACTGTGGTCATATGGCAACTACTGTGGTCATATGGCAACTACTGTGGTCATATAGCAACTACTGTGGTCATATGGCAACTACTGTGGTCATATAGCAACTACTGTGGTCATATGGCAACTACTGTGGTCATATGGCAACTACTGTGGTCATATAGCAACTACTGTGGTCATATAGCAACTACTGTGGTCATATGGCAACTACTGTGGTCATATAGCAACTACTGTGGTCATATAACTACTGTGGTCATATGGCAACTACTGTGGTCATATAGCAACTACTGTGGTCATATGGCAACTACTGTGGTCATATAGCAACTACTGTGGTCATATGGCAACTACTGTGGTCATATAGCAACTACTGTGGTCATATGGCAACTACTGTGGTCATATGGCAACTACTGTGGTCATATAGCAACTACTGTGGTCATATGGCAACTACTGTGGTCATGTGGCAACTACTGTGGTCATATAGCAACTACTGTGGTCATATGGCAACTACTGTGGTCATATGGCAACTACTGTGGTCATATAGCAACTACTGTGGTCATATGGCAACTACTGTGGTCATATGGCAACTACTGTGGTCATATGGCAACTACTGTGGTCATATGGCAACTACTGTGGTCATATGGCAACTACTGTGGTCATATGGCAACTACTGTGGTCATATGGCAACTACTGTGGTCATATGGCAACTACTGTGGTCATATGGCAACTACTGTGGTCATATGGCAACTACTGTGGTCATATGGCAACTACTGTGGTCATATGGCAACTACTGTGGTCATATAGCAACTACTGTGGTCATATGGCAACTACTGTGGTCATATGGCAACTACTGTGGTCATATGGCAACTACTGTGGTCATATGGCAACTACTGTGGTCATATGGCAACTACTGTGGTCATATGGCAACTACTGTGGTCGTATGGCAACTACTGTGCTCAAATGGCAACTACTGTGGTCATATGGCAACTACTATGGACATATGGCATCTACCGAGTCCTTTTTTTTTCTTTTTTTTTTCCTTTTACAACAAAGGAGACAGCTCAAGGGCACACAAAAAAAGGAAACAATAATATAAAAAAAGCCCGCTACTCGCTGCTCCTAAAAAAACTGGTATGGTAACTACTGTGGTCATATGGCACCGAACACTTAAATTCACCGTTAAAATCGTGTGTTTTTAAAAGTTAATGGTGCAGTGTTTAAATTCTTAAAATAATAAAACAGTCACAACCTAAACATCAAACTTCGTAGCGAGGAGACTGTTGTGATAAGGAAAAAAATCAACTTCAAACACTTAGAGGGAGAGAAAACAAGAATTGAACATCAAGAGGAAGAATTCAACATAAACACAAGTAGTAGGAGGTAAAGAAATATCATGAGGAAAGACCATTCATTACAGACCTACAGTGAAACCAAATTGTCGAGTCCGTTTGGGCGTTGGCTCCTGAGGGTCCATTTCTCCCCTCTGCTCTGCCACACAATCCCAACACCTATTTTTTCCTCTCATATGTTACCTACAGCTTACATATGAGAGGAGGGGATAGGTGTTGGAACTATGTGGTAGAGCAGAGGGGAGGAAAGGACCCGCAGGAGCCTACGCCCAAACAGACTCGACAATTTGGTTTCACTATAGACACAAAGAAAACAATACAAGAAGACAACCATAAACTCCTACAAATGAAAAAAGTGATGATATAAGGATCAGGACTCTCAGTATCTACTATCAGGAGACTACGGCTGTATTCTCAAATGCTTTCAGCTCTCACAACAGTTTCCAAAGGCCACAAAGGAGATTAGTTGGGTTGTCAAGAGTGCTTTTCACTTTCATGGTGCAGCAGCCTTGTCAAACTGCCACTAGGCTCATGGAACTACCCATAGAAATACCCACAGTAACCTCTATGAAAGCCTTAGCAAATGTGGGTGATACTGTAAGTCCCCAATTGTCTGATCAAATGAGCCTAAGATTGTTGGATGTGTGAAGAGATACAGAGTGAGAGACTTGGCAGTGTCAGACATCGAGACCTCACTAGGCAGACCAAAGAAGACCTCAAGGATATGTGTGAAGGAGGACCTAGGCATTCTCAGTGTTATTAACCCACTAGCTGCGGAATATGAGTGGACAAGAGTCCTTTCTATGCGAATTACTCACCCATAAAACTTACCAGACCAAAAGGAGTTAAAACATATATCATCAAATTCATCTCAGTTTTATGCAGCCTCTAAGAATATTTTTCCAGTAGAGTTGCATATTTATGATGTGATTATGCTCATTAGATGAAGGCAGTTGAGGCACCATCAAAGCCACAAAGTAGGCTGGAAGGAGAGCACTTAATAAAAACCTCTCTACAACAAAGGAAAGAAAAGAAAAACATTAAAAGGAAGAAAGAGAAAGAGAGGAAAACACAAAAAAGCAGCCATTAATTAGCACTTCCCCAATCTATAACACACCTGATAGAAGGAATAAAAAAATAATTAAAATAAAAAAGGACATGAAACAACAACATTGAATTGTAGCAGCCACTTTTTGTTCCATTCCTGTAGCTTGGTGATGTTTTCTTGTAGGAAATCCACATTCATTAACCCCTTGGATGTGGATTTCCTACAAAAAGACATTGCCAAGCTACAGGAAAGGAACAAAAAGTGGCTGCTACAATTCAATGAAGAAAAATGTAGTCATGCACCTTAGGAGGGAAAATCCAGCATACCAATACCACATGGGAAACACTACATTATCCACCACAGAGGCAGAGAAAGACCTGGGAGTGTATTTTACCAGGCTACCAGTGAAGGCAAAATCTGTGCCGATAACAGCGGACGGGTTAACTACCATCATCACCACCACCACTCGCTGCTGCTCACCTGATGTCAGAGCCTCCTTCTCATCGGCAGGGACTTTGGAGATCTTGTTCCCCTTGTAGACATAGCTCCCCTCGATGGACTTAAACTCTAGGTATCGCGTCACGCCCGTGTGGATGAGCAGCTTCACTAACTGACCGTTGGCCATCAGGAACTTGGGGATGAGGTCAACATTCCAGTCCCTGCGGCAAAGAGGTACAGGAGTTAATGAAGGAGTAATTACATGATGAAAAATCAGATAAGAAATGAGGAGGGGAAAATAATAGTAACAGTGAAAAGAAAACAGTAGTAATAGTAAGAAAATAATGGAGGAGTAAGTACGTGAAGAAAAACAAGTTAAATGATAAGGAGAGGAATATAATAGGAATAATAGTGAAAAGAAAATAGGAGTAATGATAGAAAAATAATAGCAATAATAGTAATAACAAAATAGTAGTTATAGAAAAATATAAATAAGAAACCAGAAAAAGATAAATCTATAAGTATACAATCTCCTACTGATAATATTTCTCCTTCTACTACTACAACTACTACTACTACAACTAATAAAAATAATAATAATAATAATAAAATAAAAGCTGCCTCTATTATCTCCGTGAAGTGTGATGGAAGACTAACAGATAAGGGATACAAATCAATATCATCCTGAACAGCATCATCCGCCATCCGCCACCACACAACTCTGCCTTCTTAATTTTGTTTATAAGAAGTCATGTAAGGATTATGAAGAAAAAAAATCATCCCTGTATCCTGTTGTGTTATCCTCCAGTAAACCATGACCAAGACTTATCATGGTTGTAACTATACCATGATATAAGTCTTGGTCATGGTTTACTGGTGGATAACACAACAGGATATAGGAACGATTTTTGTTCTTGATAATCCTAACATAGCTAATTATAAACAAAACTAAGAAGGCAGAGTTATATTGGAGGATAAAAAATTAGACAGGAGTATGAGTAGCGGGCTTTTTTTTTTTATTATTGTTTCCTTTTTTATGCCCTTGAACAGACTCCTTTGCTGTAAAATAAATAAATAAATAAAATAAATAAATAAAATCTGATAATGTTAAAGAGAAGGAACTACGACAGCAAGAATGAGGGGCTTTTTTTCATGTTTTTTTTTTTTTTCCCTTGAGCTGTTTACTGAAAAAAAATAAATAAATAAATAAATAAACAAACGATTTTTCATCCATTGAGTCCAGCATTTTTGCATTAAACTATCCATCTTTCTGTCTCTTTCCCATCAAACCTCAACCCTTCATGGCAGACTCAGGGGAAGGTGTATGGTATTGACAAGTGCTGCCTTCATCTGCATTCTGACCCACATAGGGAAGTGGATCTGGGTTACATGTGGGTGGGTGTCACTGGCTCAAGAACAACTCAATAGGGGTGTCCCAGATCAAGGGTTAAATGAAGGAACAGCCAGCAAGAAAATTAAAACAGGATGATATTTTTTTTCTTAACCCAGTAGTAGCAGGGATCATGTTTCTTAATGGTCCCTCAAGGTGAGAAAAATGAGAAAAAATCATCACTCACACAAACCATTTCATAATATATATCAAAGCATTTGTGATCAGTTTATGTATCATATATTTTGAGGGGTTTAAATCATGGCACAAATTTGGCCCGTCGCTGCTACACAGTAAAACCACAAATTTGGCCCGTCGCTGCTACACGGTAAAACCACAAATTTGGCCCGTCGCTGCTACTGGGTTAAGGATCGGTAGAAACAAAAAAGGAGAATCAGATATGCTGTAAAAAAAGGACGAGAAGATGAAATTCAGCATCACAATATCACCGAGATAGGAAGGAGCACTCGGAGATAAGAAAGAGCGCAACAATGTAACAAAAGGATGACAGATAGCAGCGAGGTGAACTACCCTCACCGTGATGATCAACAGTGCAAAAGTAATGACAAAACACAGCAAAAGGTAAGTTGGTCTGTTGTTGTTTTGATGTTTTCCTGCACGCCTGATGTTGTGTAACTATTATTCATTTCAAATTTCCTGCCTTCAAGAATTCAAACTGTTATTAGGGGGATTATAATTTCTAGTACAGAAGAGAAGCATAACGAACAATGTCGACTCATTTAGTGGCGAAAAGGTAATTACTTAGCGTCAACACAAACAGTAAACAGCTCAAGGGTAAAAAAATATAAAAAATAAATAAATAAATAAAAAAAAAATTAAAAAATGAAGAAAAAAACCCTCATATTCTTGCTGTTGTTATTCCTTCTCATAACTAATATCAGATTTTATAGTTTTTTATTTATTTATTTATTCTTTTCACGGCAATAAAAAAGGGCATAAAAAAAAAAAGCCCCCAATAAAACTAAAGAAGTAAAGTAACTTAGTGAGGTAATATCATGATGAAGCAAGGGAAAGAGGCAAGTTGCTACTACACAATAACCTTGCATGCAGAGGCCTCTAAGATATGTCTCAGAGGTGGTGTTATCAAGACAAACCTGACAAAGCAATACACTAACAACAAAGATAAGGGAAAAGAGGAGGAGGTGGAGGTGACGGAGGACACATTAAAGATTAGGCAATTAGGCAACAGAAGGCTTGCTGGATTATCACAAAGTTGCCTGCTGTGGTTATTTTGTGTTCATCAAGCATTTCAATGACCTGCAGAACAATGTAAAAACTCGCTGCCCATACGTACTATACCGTTCAATTTACTTTAGTCCAAATTAAATAGCTATTTATACCATTTTCATAAGAGTTGATCGTTTTTGCACTAACTGCTTCTGTAAAACTCTTGCTTCAATGGCGGTTTACTTGGTCTGAGAAGAAATTCCTACCAATATGTTATGCATCACCTCTCTTAAAGCAGTAGATTGTTATTTCTAGTTCTGAGATCAGTTTCAAACTTAAATAAATCTGAGTCATTGGTGTTCATGAAATGCCTGAATTTATCTCTTTACTCCACTCCAACACGATCTCTGCGTGTAACGAAACACACGAGAAATTAATCCAGACAAGGAAAGGTTTGCCGGTGCCGGGGATCAAACCCACGACCAGCGTAACGGGAGAGCCACTCCTTTACCAGTCAGCCAAAGAGGTACCCCCCCGGCTAAGTGGGCTATGGGAGGCTCGCCCATCAGGCAAGTCGTGTCACTACATTCATGAACTTCTTGAGATAATTGAAGATCAGTATCAAATGCCCCTTTAGGAGGAGGAGGGCAATAATAAACTAACCATAAGCTGTCAAGTAAAATCAGAGAAAGCAAAATAATAAAAATATAGATAAGGAGAGAAAAAAAGGAGGAAAAATGAAGAAGAGGAAGAAGGTAAATGGTAAACCAACTATCACCTATCTAGTCAAAGGCAGAGACAGCAAGACACCTCCCATCCTGAAATTGACCTCTCTTTTGGCTGCTCATAACTTTTGTTTCTGTAGGAGCAGCAATTAGCGGGCTTTTTTTTTTTGCCCTTGAGCTGTTTCTTTAGCTGTAAAAAAAAAAAAGGGGGGACCAACAAAACAACCGAGAGAAGTAAGAGGAGAGAGAACAATGATAAACCACGAATACAATGACCAACAAAACAACCAACTGAAAAAAGAGGAGGAAAAGGAAGAAGAGGAAGAGAACAGAAATAAAATAACCATCATATCAGAAATCAGAAACAGAGGAGGAGGAAAAAAGGAAGAAGAGGAAGAGAACAGAAATAAAATAACCATCATATCAGAAATCAGAAACAGTAACACAGTGACCAACAGAGGGAGGAGGAAGAGGAGGAGGAGGAGAAAAGGAAGAAGAGAAAGAGTACGACGATAAACTAACTATCAATTCAGAGAGCAGAGACAGCAATACAATGACAAACAGGAGGAAGAGGAGGAGGAGGAAAGAGAAGATTAGAAAGAGGAAAATTATGAACTACCCATCACATCAGGAAACAGAGACAGCAACACACCACCACCACCAAGACAAGAACAAAACAACCTGACAACCACTCAACAGTAACCAACCAACCAGCTGCCCGACCGACATACCTGGTGCGGCCGTAAGTCTCCTCGGGTGCGGGAAGGTTGAACTTGGTGAAGAGGTCCTCGAGGGGCGTGATGGAAGCGCTCTCCCCGCCGTAGTACTTGTTGCGGTCCATGTGTAGCACCTTCTTCCCCGACACCGACAGCATGCCCGAGATGATACATTCCTGGAGGGCAAACACATACACATACATTAAAAGGGGAAGCTCTAGGAAAAAAAAAGAAGCTAAATAGAGGATACAAAAAAGTCCACCATGTATATAAAATGAGGATACATACAAAAGCCTGCAGTCCCCCATAAAAAGAGAGGATACAAAAGTTTTCTGAAAAGGACAAAAAACTGCTAAAAAGAGGATGCAAAAAAGTCTGCTACACTATAACATACAACAAAACCTCAGCTGAAAAGGGTATATAAATAAGCCTGCTATACAAAAGACGTTATCATAATCAAATGTTAAAGGATGGGGAGCAAAATATCTCGCTAGCTCATTGTGAAATTACTCTTGGAATCATATGACACATTACTGCAAGAGTTAGCCTTTCATACAGTAACAATGTGTTCATAAATACAAATCATACTGATATTAGGAGTAAAATATATCTTGATAACTAAAATATGGTTTTCTCCATCCCATACGATACCGGTACATTTCTACAAGTCATACACACGTCGTAAATGTGTACCCATATCATTAGCTCAAAAAGGGTAAGCCATTGCTGTAATAAACTCTGCTCTATATGATCCATCCCTACAAGAGTCTCATACATGTGGAGTTTGGTCAGATAGGCAATAACTTAGGCTGAAGTTAAAGCATAAAGTAACTGTTTAATACATAATTTCCTTATTTCTCTTCTGCCATTTCTTACTTTCTTATCACAAATTAATTCTCCACTCATTTTTTTTTTCAGTAAAGGAAACAGCTCAAGGGTAAAAAAACAAACAAAAAATAAATAAATAAAAAAATAAAAAAGCCCGCAAAAAAATATATATACTGTATATCGCTATTACTATGAATTTGGTATCTGGAAATTATACATTGCAACAACAGACATGATAAGACAAACTACATTTTTTTTTACAGTAAAGAATGCAGCTCAAGGTTAAGATGAAGGATAAACAAACAGGCTCACTGGCACAACTGTATCACGTAGACACACAAGTTGTTTTGGGGAGTGTGTAAATATCCTACTAACATTAAACCCTATGAAGAAACTTGTTCATTCCATTCATTATTCTTCTGCACAGTGCTGATTAACCTGACATTCCCCCCACCCACCCCACACACACACGCACACACCTCTGTCCTGTCTAAGAGGGAAAATGGGGTTAACTCTGTAGCAGCGGGGATCATGTTTCTTAATGGTCCCTCTAACCGAGAAAAAATCATCCCTCACACAATCCATTTCACAATATATATCAATGCATTTGTGATCAGATTATGTATCATCTACTTTTTGGGGGGTTATATCATGGCACAAATTTGGCCCGTCGCGGCTACCGGGTTAAATCTGCAGGAGGAGGAGGAAGAGAGGAAAAAGAGGAGGAAAGAGGAAGGATGGGAAAGGTGAAGAGTGACCTATTTACTCAAGGAAGAGAAGGAGGCCGAGGCAGCAGAGGTGGGGGGGTTGACATAGAAAGGAAAAGAGGTAGGAGAGCAGAGGAGGAAAAGGAGAGGAGGAAAATCAAGTGAAGGAGGAAAAGGTGTTGAATGTCCAGCTTAGTCAACTGTACACACCACAGGCATCAGGGAGGGTGTGGGGCAATGTGTCATCATCACCACCATCACCAGCCTCTATTCAGCAGTGGACTAGTAAAAGCTGATGATGATGACAGACCCCCCCCTCTCTCTCTCTCTCTCTCTCTCTCTCACACACACACCCCAACACACCCACAACACACACACCCTCCTTGATGCACTCCCATTACGATAACAACCCCACCTCCACTCTACCAAGACCATATACACACCACCTAGGTCGTGATGAATACCTGACCAAAGCCTCCCTCTGCGAAAACCAGTGTTGCTGAATGGTTAGTGGTTAATAATATGATAGTAAATGCTTTAGTGAAGGGCTGAATCCCATTAGTGTTATGTTAATTAACCTTACACCTGTGAACCTCCTTTTAATATAGATAATTACACATGGCAAGGAAGTTCATTAGTGGGCTTTTTTTGTTTTGTTTTTTAGTTTTTGCCCTTGAGCTGTTTATTGTAAAGAAGATAAATAAATATATATAAGCTCGGGAACTCTGAATAAGGTGAGATAAAGGGCTGTATGACTAAACATTTCGTCGCCAAAGTTCACATATTTGACAAGGCTTTCGCAGGAGTTTTGGGCATTTTCAGGAGTAGTTTTATGACCCTGGTGGCGGTCTGATCCTTCCTCTGAACCATGAACTTAAAGAAACATTCATTACAACCCAATTGATCCCCTCTTTGACCTTTAGAAATAGCTGATGTGAGAAGCAAAGTGTCTTATAGAACCGACCAAAGCCTCCCTCTGCGAAAATCAATACAGTCATTCCTCAAATAGTACAGTTTCCAATAGTTCGGTTTCGGTTTTATATGGATTGTCATAAAAGATCTTTTCGTATTTTTAAATTTTCTGCTCATTGGGATATTTAAAAATCCTTAAAAATCTTCTTAGAAAATCCACATAAAACCAAAAACGAACTATTGGAAACTGTACTATTTGAGGGATGACTGTATTGCTGAATGGTTAGTGGTTAATATGATAGTAAATGCTTTAGCGAAGGGATGAAGTGGGACAATTAATTTAAGTGGATCTCATGAGTCATAACACAGCCATATTCACAAAACAACATTCAATAATACTATACAGACAACAATGTAGCTTAACGGCTCTTGAAAATAGGATGAAATATGTTAAAACCGTATCGAATTAATAACAATGGCACTGGATGATGCTGGCAAATAGGATAAGATGTTAACCTAGTAGCAGCGACAGACCAAATTTGTGGCTTTACCGTGTACCAGTGACGGGCCAACTTTTTCCCATGATATAAACCCCAAAAAATATGATGCATAAACTGATCACAAATACATTGATATATATTATGAAATGGTTTGTGTGGGTCATGATTTTTTTCTCATTTTTCTCGCTTAGAGGGGCCTTTAAGAAACATGATCCCCGCAGCTACTGGGTTAAAACAGTATCAAGAGTAATGACAATGCGACTTAAATGATTCTTGTAAATAGGATGAAACATTAAAATATGGCCATAAAAATGTTGTCAAAAGATAATAAGAAGAACAGTGTATCAATGCACAATGCTGATCAACCTGATATCACTGCCCCCCCCACCCCCACACACACCTCCCACTACTCTGTCCTGCCTAAGAGGGAAAGTGGTGTTAATCTGCAGGAGGAGGAAGAAGAGAGGAAAAAAGAAAAAACAACGGGGGAGAAGGAAAAAGAGGAGGGGAAAGGTGAAGACTGACCTATTAACTCAAGGAAGAGAAGGAAGCAGAGGCAGTGGAAGACGATGCCTGACAGGAGGATAAATTATGTGTTTTTAGCGGTCTTTTTTTTTTTGTGTTGTTGCCCTTGAGCTGTTTCTTTAGCTGGAAAAAAAAAAAAAAAAAAAAAAAAAAAAAAAAAAAGTTGAGATGAAAATGAGGTTACCACAAGCACATTATCAGGAAAGCAATATTAATGGACCCCTATGATGCCTAATTCTGACTACTATTGCTACGGAACACCCAACACCATTACAAGATTCACCCTTTTACGAGTCAGCACAGTTCAGCACAACCGGACATCACCAGCAGAAAGGCCAATGACCTTTGCAGCACGGATCAATTCAGCCCTTGCATTAACTAACATTCCTCAAGCAAGCCTCCCGGAATCGTGACATATTGCATCATGTGTTTATTACGGTTCCGGGAGATGTAAGGCAAGTGAGATGTGGCGTATGGGGTGTATGGGAGGGAGGGGGGGCGGTTGTGGGTTCATGTTGCAGGGGGAGGCTTTGGAACTCTTATTTTTTGTATATATAAAAGAATAACTCAAGTATATCATGTTCAGTATTCAGTAACTAATTTTTACGATGATACAAAACATTCAACTTGTGTGCATATATTACCATCCAATACTCGCCTTTTTTTTTCTTGTGTGTGTGTGTGTGTGTGTGTGTGTGTTTACCAGCCTAGTTGTGATATACAGGAAATAGGAAACACTGGTGGGGTCGCGTTTTTTGGGTTTCGATCAGACAAACTTTGCTCTAAATTCATAAATGGTTTTGGACTTGATCACTTTCCTGTCTAAGCCAATCCCCAGGTCAATGTACTTGTGTGTTTTTTATAGAACCTCATGTGTGTGTGTGTGGGGGGGGGGGGGGGTGTCTTTCTGGTGTGTGCATGTGGTATGTGAATGAGTTTACTGGTTGTGCTTTATGAAGTGTGGAAGTTTTATGTCTTTTCTTTCTCTCCTTTCCTGTTGATGTGATTTCTAGAGACCATGGTGTGTGTGTGTGTGTGTGTGTGTGTGTGTGTGTGTGTGTGTGTGTTATCTTTCTGGTGTTTGCATGTGTTTATTGATTGTTTTATAAAGTGTGCATGTTGTTTTTTTTGTTTTCTGTTTATATGTTTTCTGGTGTGCATGATGTGTTCTAGAGAGACCCTAAAGTGTATGTGTGTCTCTGTGTGTGTGTGTGTGTGTGTGTGTGTGTGTGTGTGTGTGTGTGTGTGTGTGTGTGTGTGGTGTTCTAGAGAGACCCTAAAGTGTGTGTGTGTGTGTGTGTGTGTGTGTGTGTGTGTGTGTGTGTGCGCGTGTGTGTGGTGTTCTAGAGAGCAAGCAGCAGACAATGTGCAGGATCATGCATGACTTACTCCCCACCAGCACCAGCAGTGACTCATTCAAGGTTGCCAGACACCACCTAATACTCCTCTTCCTCCTCCTCCTACACCTCCTCCTTCTCAAGTTGTTGCCACTCCTCTCCCGCCCCTTCCTGCCTTCCTCCTTAACCTGATGCCACCAGTAGTAAAAACCCCATTATTAGCCATTGGTAAAAACTAACACACACACACACACACACACACACAAAGAGGAGGGGGTGGGTAGTGATCTTCTCAGGTGAACACACACACACACACACACACACACACACACACACACACACACACACACACACACACACACACACACACACTCCCATTAATAGCCCCTTCCATACACTACTTTTACTTCCCCTTTCAAAACGCACACACAAGAAAGAAACTATACTCCCACATGGCTTCCCAACGTGTGTGTGTGTGTGTGTGTGTGAGATAGAGAGAGAGAGAGAAAGAATGCTGGGTGACAAAACCTTCCAGTGTTTTCTATAATAATGTAATGCAGCGTGAGATAATATAAATCTAACTCAAGCCTGAAAGTCGGTTCCCTGAAATAATGTGCGATTCTTACAGGTATCAATAAAGGAAAATTATATTATGTTAAGAATGTAAGTGTAGTGTTTTGCTTTCCTTTTTTTATCACATCCACAAAGACAAGGAAATGAGTGTGTGTGTTCCTTGCCTCAGGTCTTGACACACACACACACACACACACACATAACGTTACCGAAAGCTCTCCTGAAATAACTGGAATCATCCCACAATCGTACAGTAAAAAAACAAGTCACTGTGTGTCTATCCATGACTAGTAAAGTAAAACCACTCATACACATTAATACTCACACTCTTCACACTGTCCAAAACTCCTGATTAAAAAAGTAAAGTAAGTATTGCCTTGCCTCCGAAGAAGCCTTACAAGGGGGCACACACTCACTTTCCTTCACTCCACACCAAGATGATTACCCCAAACATTTCCTGCAATACTTCCTTGAACACTACAGAGACACTATGCACTTATTATGATGGCTTTTTCCTTTCTCTGTTTCCTTCGTTTACTATAAAAAAATTCCCTCCATCAAAACCAGGCAGCCTTTGCACTTGTTACTTTACGCACACCAACACCACACTTTGTTTTTACCCTCGAGCTGTTTGTTTCTTCTTATTACAGTCCCTCAATGAACATCAGAACACTTATGCACTTACCACTTTACTCCCTTGAACACCTGAAAACCTATGCACTTATTACATTAGGTTTTATTTTTCCTGTTGTTTTTGCCCTTGAGTTGTTTGTTTCCTCTACTGTATAAAAATTCCTTCCATAACCACCAGAACACCTATGAACTTTTGATACTTTCCCCCTATTGACACCAGAACACCCATGAACTTTTGATACCGTACTTTCCCCCTGTCGACACCAGAACACCTATGAACTTTTGATACTTTCCTGCTATCGACTCCAGAACACCTATGAACTTTTGATACTTTCCTGCTATCGACTCCAGAACACCTATGAACTTTTGATACTTTCCTGCTATCGACTCCAGAACACCTATGAACTTTTGATACTTTCCTGCTATCGACTCCAGAACACCTATGAACTTTTGATACTTTTCCGCTATCGACTCCAGAACACCTATGAACTTTTGATACTTTCCTGCTATCGACTCCAGAACACCTATGAACTTTTGATACTTTCCTGCTATCGACTCCAGAACACCTATGAACTTTTGATACTTTTCCGCTATCGACTCCAGAACACCTATGAACTTTTGATACTTTCCCCCTATTGACACCAGAACACCCATGAACTTTTGATACCGTACTTTCCCCCTGTCGACACCAGAACACCTATGAACTTTTGATACTTTCCCGCTATCGACTCCAGAACACCTATGAACTTTTTACAGCAGGCTTTTTTGTACCTTTTGTTTTTTTTGCCCTTGAGCTGTTTCTGTCCTTTACTGTTAAAACATTATCTCCCTCAATACCAGACCACCTTTGCACTTCTTACTTTACCAACACCAATACCACAATGCTTTTGCACTTATTCCAGCAGGCTCTTTTTGTTGTCTCCTTTGGTTTAGCCCTTGAGCGGTTTGTTTCTTTTAGTTATTACAGTCTCTCAATAAACATCAGAACACTTATGCATGTATTACCTTCCCCCCATCAACACCAAGACAGCTATTACTTATTACATTTTTTCCCCACCTTTCTTTTCGCCCTTGAGCTGTTTGTTTCCTTTACTCTAAAAAAAACCTATGAATGCCAAAACACCCATTCACTTCTTGGTTTCCTCCCATCAACATCTGAACACCTGTACACTTATTAGAGCAAGCTTTTATTCCACCTTTCTTTTTGCCCTTGAGCTGTTTTGTTTCCATTAAAGTTTAAAAAAATTCCCTTCCTGAACATCAAAACACCTATGCACTTATTACTTTCTTTTACTTTCTCCCCCATCAACATCTGAACACCTATACACTTAATAGAGCAAGCTTTTATTCCACCTTTCTTTTTGCCATTGAGCTGTTTTGTTTCCATTAAAGTTAAAAAAAATTCCCTTCCTGACCATCAAAACACCTGTACGCTTATTACTTTCCCTCTTGAATATCACACCTTCACACTTATTACAACTGGCTTTTTGTTTCCTTTGTTTTTGCCCTTGAGCAGTATTGTTTCCATTACTGTTAAGAAATTATCCTCCTGAACATCAAAACACCTATGCACTTATTTTTTAGTACTTTCTCCCCATCAATATCTGAACACCTATACACTTCTATATTACAGCAAGCTTTTCTTTTCCCCTTTCTTTTTGCCCTTGAGCTGTTTGTTTCCTTTACTGTAAAATATTCCCTTCCTAAACACCAAAACACCTGTGCACTTTTTCCTTTCCTCCCATCAATACCACAACACCTTCACACTTATTACAGCTGGCCTTTTTTTCCTGTTTCTTTATGCCCTTGAGCGGTTTTGTTTTCTTTATGGTTAAAATATTCCTTTCTTGAACACCAAAACACCTGTGCAATTATCATCCCCCCCCCCCCCCTTGCCATCAACATCTGAACACCTATGCACTTATTACAGGGAGCTTTTTTCATCTTTTTTTGCTCTAGTTTGTTTCCTTTACTCAAAAAATTCCCTTCATGAACACCGAACACCTGTGCATCTATTACTTTCCTTCCTTGAACACCTGAGAACCTATGCACTTATTACAGCAAGCTTTTTTTCCACCTTCCTTTTTCCTCGTTTGTTTCCTTTACTCAAATAATTCCCTTCATGAACACTGAACACCTGTGCATCTATGACTTTCCTCCTTGAACACCTGAGATTTCTTTCCTTGAACACCTGAGAACCCATGCACATGCTATGTTTTTTTTCTCCCTTGAGCTGCTTGTTTCCCTTACTGTAAAAATTTCCCTCCATGAACACCAAAAGCCCAAAACAATACTGTGAACTTTTTATTATTTTCCTCCTGAACACCTTTCCACTTATCATACTCCTTCCTGAACACCTTTGCACTTATTTACACTCCTCCGTTAACACCTGAACACCAATGCACTTATTACATTTCTCCTTTGAACACTTGTACATTTCACTTAAGTCTATGTAGATTGGCATTTTTGATTATGGTTCATATTGTACATATTTTTACGGTTTTCAATGTTAGCTACTGTTATGTTGGACTATTTATATAACTATATACTTTGTCAATCAAGTTCTGTATATCCTGTAGTCAATAATCTATCCATCAACATCTGACACACATTCTTCCTCTGAACCAAAACACCAATTTTATATCTCATTCCTCTTTTCAATACTAGTATATCTAATAATCTATCATAATTCTCCCCTGAGGAAGAAACTGAACCCGTTTCTGCAAATAATCCCTGATGATCCCCATGTCCTACACATACTAGGTGGTGGCTGAGTGGTTAGCGTGCAGGCCCCGCATTCACCACGATATGGACGACGTCGGTTCGAATCCCCACGCTACCACCTGGGATTTTTCAGTCACCGCCGAGTGGCCTAAGACTGCCTACATGCTGTCCTGAAGACCACCCATCAACCCGGACTCTAGAAGAAGCCATCCAAGTGAATCAAGAATGCGTTCCATGGGGCAGCATGAGCCAAGCATAAATGGCGCCACTATAAAAATTGCCTGCACCATGACGGGCTTGGGCCGACCACCAGGCCCCTGAAGAAAGCCTACTGGCGCTATAGGCAAAGTCATAAAAAAAAATTAAAAATAAATAAATAAAAAATCCCTCCCTGATCAACTGAATCACATCAGGAGTGGAGCACAATGTTGGGGCAGTGGATTACCAAGTCAACCGTGGTGATGACAAGACAAGACTAAACACAGCAAATGACTTCCTGTGACTTGAACTTTCTCGGGAGGAAAGTGAGGCCAAAATCAATAACTTTTGTGGGACTCTTTTGTGAGAGGTGTGTTACAGACTTTCCTTTTGTTTTACTCAAAGCATGCCTCTTTTGACATAAAAAGAATCACTCATTTCCTCTGTGGTGAAGTGGTTTGCACGCCTAGGTATGGATCCACAGGCCTGGGTTCGATCCCAAGCTAGGACAGTCAATGCTCAAGTCACCCAGCTGATAATTCTCTCTTTTGGGCTGATCAATAAATGGGTACTTGGGGAAACTTGGAGAAGGTAAACAGAAAACCCATATGCTGCACTTGCCTTAAGAGGTTGTTTTCTCCCCCACAACAAGTTCAAGAGCCAATGGGACAGAAAAAAGCACTGAGGCCACACTCGGCTATGGCATATGCCCCCAACTTCACCTTTACTTCAATATTAGTACACCTAAGCATTAATCAAATTCTTCCCCTGAGTACTATAGTCAGTTCACCCAAGTCTGAGGTGTGCATTATCGTGCGCTGGCAACCTACTGTCACACAGTGTGTCCGATTTTGTGCATGATAGCCTATGCACACAAAAGTCATCACTATCAACACTGTGCTGGCAACACAACAAATACTGTCATTTATAGTCGATGCTGAGTTGAAAATCATTAGTACTGTTGCAAACAGCTGTTTTGTTAATTTACAAGATCGTTGAAAATAATTATTAAACAGCCTAAAGCTGTCTGCCACCGAGAAAAATTAGCAGGCTTTATATTAACAGAACAGCAGCTTGCAACAATGCCATTTATTTTTAACTCAAATCAATTATAACTGATGTTTGTTTGTTTTTGTTGCCTGCATATTATTGCTAATGATGAGTTTACCTTGCGTAGGCTATCATACATTATCCACGCAATCAGACACTGCGTGACAGCAACTTGCCAGCACACAAAGTTGCACACCTCACACTTGGGTGAACCGACTATAGTACATATAGGAAACTATCCCATTTTTTTATTGACATGCCATTCCCTGGATAAACAACTGTGTTGGATCAGAAGCTTATATCCTTGTGTGCTGACAACTGAACTGGAATCAAGATAAAGTTAAAGGTAAAGATGGGGCATACACTATAGATGTGCACTGCCTCAGCACTCATCTCAATCTCACTGGCCATTGAATCTGTGATGGGTAAGAATGAATTACCCCTAAACACAGAGCACGCATGATATCTGGGTTACTGTGGTTTATCTTCCTTGGGTACCCAGAAATCATTAATAAATTCAAACAATACTCTGGTTCATTGGACAATAACAGGTGGCCATGCCTCCCTTTTTTGTCCTTTGTTGCTATGATAACATAGGTGGGCCTCATAGTATTCCAGATATTCCAGTTTGATATCAGTAGGATAGGTTAGGCCGGGCAATACTAAGCTGGATAAATAACATTAGGTGTAGTGATGAGGTTGTTTAGGCATCTTATGAAAGGCTAGACTGAGTTATTATATCATGTGATAGGCTCGGTTAGGTTATGGTGAACTGATAACAGCCAGACCACTTGAGGAGGAGTGGCTACCTATGAACAGCAGGGAAAAAAAGGGGTGATTGAGAACCAGCTAGAGATGAAAATTGAATCACTGCCACTTCAGCGTGCAGTCTACCACCACTACAAGAACTATGTGCTGCATGATAATAAAGTCAGTTGAATAATGTTGAATAATTGACCACTGATGGAATAGGAGGGAGTACACAAACACCTGATCAAAGGAGGGTGTTCAGAAATACCTTTATCCTGCAGTGGCTGGTGAAAAAGTATAGTATTTTACCTAAATCTTTTTAATCAGGTTATATATATTAACTCATTAGAACCCATAAACATACCACTTATTTCTGAACCTCTATTTCCCTTGCCAACTTTCTTCATCCTGGGAAAGCTGTCAAAATACTTTATCTGATACATGGTTGTCCTTGAGGAATAGAAAATAAGTGGCAAGCTTGGCTTTACAGGGAAGACAATTTTATCACATATGACTAATATGAATAATCAATGGACTGTGTGTGTGTGTGTGTGTGTGTGTGTGTGTGTGTGTGTGTGTGTGTGTGTGTGTGTGTGTGTGTGTGTTTAATCAATGACTCATGAACAGGAAATATGAACCATCAATTTCCATCACTACCTAACTACCTGGAGCATAGTAACAAATTAAAATGACTATCACTTCAATTCACACCTATAATTAACCTACCCATATGCCAAAGACCACAGTAAAACCCTTTAATAACCCTTCTAAACACATCTGAACCAACACAACACAAGCCTACACAAATATAAATTAACACTTATGGCACACACACCTTCCACACCTGTCCCCTATTTGAACCAGTTTAAGCCTATAATCATAATAATCACACACCTGAGACCACAACTCAAGCCTTACACAACCCTCTATAACAACAGTGAAGACAAACAACATCGACAACACACAAAAAAAACACAAAAAAATCAACACTAACATGGAACACACCTCATACCCTGTACCCAGTTACCTCTTGGCAAAGGACCACTACACCTGGAGCTCAGAACACCTGCTGCCCACCTGCTACCCTACCTGCCCTGCCCTCATGGCCACAAAAACTCACACCTGGCCAATCACTTCCTAGCCACAGGTAAGAGAGATACGATATTACAATGGATGTGTGAGAGAAGGGTGGAAACAATAGCTGATCCAAAACTACAGATTGCTTTTGTTATATATGTATCCATCTTGCTAACATGCTAGGGCTTAAATGCTACCTAGAGTTTAGATAAAGTGTGAGTAAAAAGCAATGACACTGCAAAGGGTGTGAGAGGGATAGAGATGTCAGCTGATCTAAACAATGAAATACTTTTATTCACCTATCCCTGCTTTGCTACCTTCTCCATTGACATTCTATGGAAAAAAACTTTCTGAGAGTAAAAACAATGCGTGAGACAATGAGTAAAGAGACGAGCGATGTTATATGGCCGTGTAACAGATGGAGATGTCAGCTGATCTAAGAATACAAGATGCTTAAATTCACTACCCTGTTGAAATGCCATGGACAAAACCTTTCTCTGGGCTGAAATAACACATAAGACAGTGAGTATGAAGACAAGTGATGTTCTAATGGGCATGTAACAAGAGGGTGGAGTTGTCAGCTGATCTAAGAATACAAGATGCTGAAATTCACTACCCTGTTGAAATGTCATGGACAAAACCTTTCCCTTGGCTGAAATAACACATAAGACAGTAAGTATGAAGACAAGAGATGTTCTAATGGGCGTGTAACAAGAGGGTGGAGTTGCCAGCTGATCTAAGAATACAAGATGCTTAAATTCACTACCCTGTTGAAATGCCATGGACAAAACCTTTCTCTGGTCTGAAATAACACACAAGACAATGAGTAAGAAGACAAGTGATATTCTAATGGGCGTGTAACAAGAGGGTGGAGTTGTCAGCTGATCTAAGAATACAAGATGCTTAAATTCACTACCCTGTTGAAATGCCATGGACAAAACCTTTCTCTGGGCTGAAATAACACATAAGATAGTAAGTATGAAGACAAGAGATGTTCTAATGGGCGTGTAACAAGAGGGTAGAGTTGTCAGCTGATCTAAGAATACAAGATGCTTAAATTCACTACCCTGTTGAAATGCCATGGACAAAACCTTTCTCTGGGCTGAAATAACACATAAGACAATGAGTAAGAAGACAAGTGATGTTCTAATGGGCGTGTAACAAGAGGGTGGAGATGTCAGCTGATCAAAAACTACACAAGATGCTTAAATCCACTGCCCCATTGACTTGCTATGGACAAAACCTTTCCCTGAGCTTAAATTATACATGGGACAGTGAGTGAAAACGGTATGATTTTACGATGGGCATGTACCAAGAAGGGTGGAGATGTTGGCTGATCTAAGAATTCAAGATGCTTAAATTCATTGTCCAGTAGACTTGCTCATGATAAAACATTGCCTTGGACTGAAATAATACAAGGGACAGTGAGTGACAGGGTATGATTTTACAATGGGCATGTAACACGAGGGGTGGAGACGTCAGCTGATTAAAAACTACCAGATGCCATAATTCACTACCCTGTTGAAATCCCAGGGTTAAAATGTTTCCTTGGGCCTAAATAATACATGGGACAGCATGTGACAAGGTATGATTTTACGATGGGCATGTAACACGAGGGGTGGAGACGTCTGCTGATTAAAAACTACCAGATGCCATAATTCACCACCCTGTTGAAATCCCAGAGTTAAAATGTTTCCTTGGGCCTAAATAATACATGGGACAGTGTGTGACAAGGTATGATTTTACGATGGGCATGTAACACGAGGGGTGGAGACGTCTGCTGATTAAAAACTACCAGATGCCATAATTCACCACCCTGTTGAAATCCCAGGGTTAAAATGTTTCCTTGGGCCTAAATAATACATAGGAAAATGAGTGAAAAGGTATTTTACGATGGGCATTACCACGAGGGGTGAAGACGTCAGCTGATCAAAAACTACCAGATGCTATAATCACAACCCCAATGAAAAGCCGTGGACAAAATCTTCCCCTGGACCCAAATAACACGTAAGACAGCAAGAAGCATCGAGGTGGCACAATGGGCGTGTAAGAAGAGGGTGGAGACGTCAGCTGATCAAAGAACACGAGATCCTTTAATTCAATACCCCAGTGAAAAGCCATGGACAAAATCTTCCTCTGGACCCAAATAACACGTAAGACATTGAATACTCCACGTAAGATCCCACAACAAGACTCCCTGGCTGTGAAATGTCAAGCTTCCATGCCAGGCAGCGATCGAAGCCAAATTTTCAGCCCCAAACGTTTTTCCTCGTGAGTCTTTTGGTGAATTCTCGTGCGGCTCACCTTCAGGCCGGTACCGAGGACAATGCAGTCGTATTCCTCGTCCATGGTGGCGAAATTTTGCTGTTGAAGACGGAAAGCTGTGAGGTCTGGCCGCCGGCGACTCCCTTGATGTCACGACCGCTGCTCCGCCTCTGCGCAAACTAGTGCCTCGGATCCTCTCACCACAAAAGCTTTTCTCTATCCCTCTTCACCACTAATAAAAAATCCCCTCACCAACTTGTCATGAATCTATCTGTGTGATTTCTGTTAGTTAGGCGTGATTTGTTTTTTCCTCCATGCACTCGGCGGAGGAATACAGCCATCAAATGGTTTTCGCTATTGTCTCTTCACTACTATATAATGAAAAATCCCTCACTATAACTTGTCATGGATCTATCTAGTGAGGTTTTGTTAGTTAGGAGTGATTTGTTTTTTGTTCCATACACTCGGCGGAGGAATACAACCATCAAAATTGGTTTTCCTCATTACAGGTTTCCTCGTAAAATTTCCACTAAAAGTCCACAATAATTTTCAGTCTAATTTATCCGGTGAAATAATTTTAGTAAAGTGGTGATTTCCGCATAGTTTTCCTTCTGAGCATGACAGCTATCAAAGGCTTTTCTCAACCCTAGCACTCCTCTATGTCACTAAAAAAAATCCACTACTAGTTACTGTCTGATTTATATGATGGAAGTATTGTTAGTTAGTGATGGATTTAATATATTTTTTCCCTAAACCCACGGCGGAGGAATACAACAGCAGCAGACGGCAACAGATGGCGGTGGCGGGCGGTCGCGTCGTCTGCAGCAACACACATAGGCCCTCCAATGTCACTCTGTCACTCCCCTGTCACTTTCCTCTTGTCCTCCACTCACGCACGCCAGGCCACCACACAGACAGACTTATTAGCGAGCCCGAACCCCCATGCTGATAGAGAACGCGGCAGAACGAGTTACTTGAGGAGGGCGTTTCCCAAGAGATTCTCAAGCCGATATTTTTACCTCAGATTAATTTAGGAGTCTATTTTTAGCTTCATTCCCGTTTTTAACCAGATATTACCTTGTCATGGAGGCCTAAGGAGGAGTAACGCATCCCTGAACCATAGCAAATAATAATAACTAATAATAATAATAATTTTGATCTTTTTTTCCACTATCACAAGTTCAAGGCTCAATGCAACGAAGATGAGCACCGAGGCCACGAGTAGCTATCGTATGCCCTTAATTTTCTACTATTTTCACTCTAAATCGATTACCAATAGTCGATAACGTCTTTGTCAATTATTGCCACTTAATCAGCTGATATTGCAACCCTCTCGTAATGGCTATACCTGTTAATCTATCACCTGTCAATCTATCACCCCATTATCTATCTTCCCATTCTCTCCCTTTCCCCGGTTCCTTCATTTCCTCACGTCTTCAAAAATATTATATACCCCAAAATTCTCTTCCTCTTCGGCGGTTCGCGTGGATGACTTCGCAGAAACAGCAGTGGGTTAGGTTTTTGTTTTTCTTCTGTGTGGGTGACTCATACGAAACAATGCGGCCCCAGTACATTGTTTTTAGAGGAAAAAAAAGTCAAGTAACACAGAGGAAGACAGACAGACACACTTGGAGCCTTAAGATATCGTATTATGGTGTTTTTACTTATATTTAACTGTATTCGGCTAATGTATGCATAAATAAGAAAGGTGGGCGGTGATTTCTGGCCTAAACAGGTGTGGGTGGGACAACTAAATATGCCCAAGTGTACCGCATTTTCAGAAAGAGGAAAGGAAAGCATTGATATTTATAGATGATGATAAAACAGAAGTAGCTGTACATGAATAACATTACTTTTCGGTTTCATCAACTATTTCTGTCTTAATTTGCGTAGACTCGGCATATGTAGGTGAAGGTACGGTAAGGGAGATATATAGAAGACCAAGGGGTGTGAATGCTTTAGTGTACCGTAATTTTAGGGGTAGCTCACATAACCTATAATTAAACTCCCTTATCCATTCCATTGTTTGTTTACCATCCCAGTTCACCCTTATCTAACTTACGATATATTACCAATTCGAAAGGTGGTATATATCAACTCATTTGGACTTTATTGGGCTATTATAGAGGAGAGAAGAATAAGATGAGGACAGATGAGGTGATGGAAGGGAAAATAAAAGAAGTGAGAGAGAGAAGAGAGGAAGGAAAGAAGAGAAAGCTATAGATGTGTGTGTGTGTGTGTGTGTGTGTGTGTGTGTGTGTGTGGTTACTACGTTCACATTTCTACACAATATCACCTTAATTCCCGCCCCAGGCAATGATTGTGGTGGACTGATTGTCTCTGATGAATACACACACACACACACACACACACACACACACACACAGGTAAGACTAACACATGTGCATTCTTTTTTAGTTGTTACTTGTGTGTATTTGGAGCTTAACGTACAGTAACACACACACACACACACACACACACACACACACAGACCTCGTCACGGCTTTAGCTTCCACTTTCCTTCCCGTCACACACACACACACACACACACACACACACACACATTGGAATTCAGGCCAGTGTTTTCAGGGGACACATCATCACCACCGCAGAGAGAGAGAGAGAGAGAGAGAGAGAGAGAGAGAGAGAGAGAGAGAGAGAGAGAGAGCGTACGATAGGGCTTATCTTTCACCTCATGGAGTGACAATTAAGTTTATTAAATTAACCGCGCATTCTCACTATAAATTGGTATTAAAAAGGATGGTACATTTATTTATATAGGCATACATGGCTGCATATATACTTTTTCTGTGGTATTGTAGGTATATATTAATTGTTCTTTCTGCATGCTTAGCTACGTACGTCTCATAACACATTGATTTCCATTATATTCAATCTGTATAATGCTCGTGTTCATTCTTATATCATGCTATTAAAAATACTAACTGCTGTGTCAATTATTTCGTTCAGATTTTTCATATTTACTTTTTTTCAGTCACGGTTTAATCTAATTTTCCTCTGCTTTCTTCTTTCTTCTTCTATCTTCTTCTTCTGTTGCAATGATATGGCAACCTTATGAGTCGTAATTCTAAGACATTTCGCCGCCCAAGAACACACATTTGACAAGGTTTTCATAGGAGTTGTAGGCATTTCCAGGAGTAGTTTTATGACCCTGGTGGTAGACTGACCCTTCTTCTGTACCATGAACCTAAGAAAACACTCATTAGAACCCAACAAACCCCCTCTTTGGCCTCTAGAAATAGCTGATCGATGTGCATATAGTAGCGAAAGTGTCTAATACCGACCTATATTTCTTCCTAAAATAGCACTAACTGATAAGCAGGCATATGTGGCAGGAAACAGTAATTGGCAGACACAGAACAGTAGCCAGGGAGAGATTAGGCAATGGTGATTAAGAGTGACCACCTTCAGCTGATATCAGTGTTTACGTTACGATATAGAATTAGCACACAGACAACGGACTCCTACTTACGACACCCATATGATTCCAGCAGACTCCTTACACGTGACTGAACAGCATAACAGCGTGGTCAGTCTTGCGCTAATATATAATAGTCTGTTCAAATAAACCTTCAAAACAAGCCATATCTAACATAGCTGGACTCCTGTGGCACTTAATATCGTGGTGGGTTTAGTCTTGCGCCAACATATCATATTCTGCTCAAATAAACCTTCCAACAAGTCACATTAAAACATCATGGCGTGGTCAGTCTTGCGCCAACGATATTCTCTTCAGATAAATCTCCCAAACAAACTTAAGTCGCATTTAACGTACACTTAGACTCACGTGACATTTTTTTAACTTGAATATGGACACAAGACATTATACAAGGAATTTTCGAAGTCTTTGGTGTTGGTCTGGAGGCTTAGCAATCCATCATGTCGAACTGTGAAAGCGGCCCTAAATGATGAAGCGAGATAATTAAGCCGCATAAGCGAGAGGCTCAGAAAAGCGTGCGACCGAACATGCGTAAATACGTGTGATTGATTGATTGATAGTTTATTGTTGCAAGTAAAACAACAAAGGAGAAGGGAGGAGCATGCCATCCCAACCCCCAGGCAGTACAGAATGTGATGGCCTTCCTCTACCGTACTTTTGAATTCGTACGACCTTGCTAAGTATATAATTCGAAATATCTTGTGCAAGGGACATTACGAAAAGGTGAAAGTAATATTAATACTGATAAAAAACTATAAAAAAATGCGCCCGTCGATCAGCATCAAGTTGAAAAAATAAAATAAAATCGCAGAACAATCGCGTATGTCATTTGCAGTACTTAACTTTTCTCATAATACCTATGTAAGATGTACGGCAGTCGTGCAGCAAATTATCTTACAACCTTAAATTAAACAAACCCATTCCTTTGATGATTTGATCCACGTAGGTGAATCTGGTCAAGCTCTCCATCATCTGTTCTTGTGGGAAAACTGCATCTTCAAAAGTATAAAACACCTACCTTTTATTTATTTATTTATTATTTTTTACGTTATGGTCTACAGGACAAGTAGGCTTTCTTCTGGAGTTTGGCCCAATCCCGTCATGGCACACGCAGGCAAGTTTATAGTGGCGCCATCCATTCTTGTTCTTTAATGGTGTTCGTGTATGTTAGAGAGACACCCACACATATCAATACACTTTACTTTCACCAACAAAGATAGAGTAGTAGGTAATGGTATACAAATACATCACGAATATAGTATAAAAGTTCTTGGTAACTCGCTCAGTCGCACCAAGTTACATTTCCTCGGGTATAAAAACAACTTAACCCAGTAGCAGCGACGGGCCAAATTTGTGGCTTTACCGTGTAGCAGCGACGGGCCAAATTTGTGGCTTTACCGTGTAGCAGCGACGGGCCAAATTTGTGGCTTTACCGTGTAGCAGCGACGGGCCAAATTTGTGCCATGATATAAAACCCCCCAAATAGATGATACATAATCTGATCACAAATGCTTTGATATATATTATTGAAATGGTTTGTGTGAGGGGTGATTTTTTCTCATTTTTCTCGCTTAGAGGGACCATTAAGAAACATGATCCCTGCTGCTACCGTGTTAAGTATATATAGTGTACAGTAACCTTGCTGAATATCCAGTGTAGAATTATGCGTAGACAGCTTGAATTATGTTGCGCTTAATTTGTAGCCCTGTCACCACATATGAGGGCCAGGCCAGTCGTCAGATGCAAGAATAAAAATTGATTCCTATATATAACCCTTGACAATTATTTTTTACAGTGACTCAAACAACACTTGCCTGCGCCAATATGGGCTGGGGCCGACTACCATCCAGACCCCTCAAGCAAGACTACTGGCACTATACGCGTAGACGTAAAAAATAAATAAATAAATAAATAAATAAAAAGACAAGAGCAAAAGTGTAAAAAAATAACAAAATAGATTGGTATTAGTTACTTTACTTGGTGGATTTCTTTGCTAATAGAGAATGAGACTACACACAAAAAAAGCAAAGAAAATAGTGAAATTATTATACAGAAAGGGATTAAACTGTTCTCTTTCATGTGGTTAAGTTGTCCTATAACATTTATGGACCTAACCACACACAGTCGAGCACCAAACCCAGCCCATATGATTTTAGTTGCAGAGACTAACACCCTTTTCCATTTTTCCTTCCATGTTTTCAATTAATATTTTCTCATACTTAATTTATTGCATTTCTGTGGGTCATACACAACACACAACCCATCATGTGGCATATTTCACTATAGAACAAATAAACAACAACAACAAAAATAATAAAATAAAAATAGATAAATAAATAAAGTTAAATATATAAATAAATAGACTTTGAATCCACAATAGACCCCTGAGCACTATCAAGCCCCACTCCTATTCCTTCAGGTTGGAGTTACAATTACAACAAAAAAAATAATAAATAAATAAATAAATGTAATAAATGTGAATGAATAAAGTGTAGTCATTCAACTTGTTACAATATAAACCCCAGCTCAGTCTCATGTGCAGCTAAGGGGAAGGGATGGCATGCCCCTCCCTTTTTCCTTTATCGTGAAAAATCAACAATAAACTTATCAATCAATCAATGTGGAGCTAGATAATTCCCCCCCCCCCCACACAGCACCATGGGCAACACTGTGACAGCTTTTTTTTTCATCTTATACTCACAGGTGTATTTTTTTTATTTTTATATACTTATGTTGACGGACGCATTTTTTTCAACTTATGCTAACGAGCGGAAAGTCTCATGTCGCCTTTACTTATGGAGAGCAACGTACTACTCTGCCTGACTCCACACAGAACAATAATCTGTTAATACTAAGGAAAGTCTCATGTCACCTTTACTTATGGAGAGCAAACGTCCAACTCTGCCTGACTCCACACAGAACAATAATCTGTTAATACTAAGGAAAGTCTCATGTCGCCTTTACTTATGGAGAGCAACGTCCTACTCTGCCTGACTCCACACAGAACAATAATCTGTTAATACTAAGGAAAGTCTCATGTCTCCTTTACTTATGGAGAGCAACGTCCTACTCTGCCTGACTCCACATGGAACAACAATCTGTTAATACTAAGGAAAGTCTCATGTCGCCTTTACTTATGGAGAGCAACGTACTACTCTGCCTGACTCCACACAGAACAATAATCTGTTAATACTAAGGAAAGTCTCATGTCGCCTTTACTTATGGAGAGCAACGTCCTACTCTGCCTGACTCCACACACAACAACAATCTGTTAATACTAAGGAAAGTCTCATGTCGCCTTTACTTATGGAGCGCAACATCCTACTCTGCCTGACTCCACACAGAACAATAATCTGTTAATACTAAGGAAAGTCTCATGTCGCCTTTACTTATGGAGCGCAACGTCCTACTCTGCCTGACTCCACACAGAACAACAATTTGACAACCTCTAGTGCATGAAAGAAAAGCCATAGGTAACCCTTTTCTATGGAGTGCAAATGGGCCAACTTAACTGCCTGGCTATATTTCAGTTCTTATTCCACATATATTTCAATCAGTGCTGTTGAGGGGCTGGTAAGGACAACTCTACTCACCCCAACCTCCATTCATTTTCCTTTCTCCTACTTCTCTTCCCATTTCTTCTTCCTTCACTTCTGCAGATACATACATACCCCTACTGAGGATACCACCAACTCCCTGCCCCCTTAATAACTTCAACATCCACTGAGTCTTGTTCTTCAATGCGAGAGATATCAACCAATGGAACAGTTCCCCTTAAACATGCTGCCACAGAGGATAGCAAAGAGTGATCACAGTATTCCAACGCTTCACCTACAGACAGTCAACAAAAGGAAGGTGTGTTTGTATGCTTGTGTGCACTCGATATTTGGTGTATTCATATCAGGAGTAAAAGAAATACATGGAAAACTGAGCTGGTCCATTGAAATAAGCCAAAATAATGAATGTACAATAATTGATCAGAAAGAATACACTATCACAGTACTCCAAAATGGTTCACCTACAGACAGTCAATATAAGGAAGGCATGTTAACAGGAGTAAAAGAAATACACGGAAAAACTGAGCTGGTGCATTGAAATAACCCAAAATAATGAAAGTACAATAATTGGTCAGAAAATGCTATCACAGTATTCCAAACAAACAAAACACATCATTCAAATTTTCCTTTATTAATATCATAGGAGGATGTTTTTTTCCCTCTTTGATGAGTATATTTTTCATCACTTTCTGTTAGCCACTCCTTAACCCAGTAGCAGCGACGGGCCAAATTTGTGGCTTTACCGTGTAGCAGCGACGGGGCAAATTTATGGTTTTACCGTGTAGCAGCGACGGGCCAAATTTGTGGCTTTACCGTGTAGCAGCGACGGGCCAAATTTGTGGTTTTACCGTGTAGCAGCGACGGGCCAAATTTGTGGCTTTACTGTGTAGCAGCGACGGGCCAAATTTGTGGCTTTACCATGTAGCAGCGACAGGCCAAATTTGTGGCTTTACCGTGTAGCAGCGACGGGCCAAATTTGTGGCTTTACCGTGTAGCAGCGACGGGCCAAATTTGTGGCTTTACCGTGTAGCAGCGACGGGCCAAATTTGTGGCTTTACCGTGTAGCAGCGACGGGACAAATTTGTGGCTTTACCATGTAGCAGCGACGGGCCAAATTTGTGGCTTTACCGTGTAGCAGCGACGGGTTCAAATTTGTGCCATGATATAAACCCCAAAAAATAGATGATGCATAAACTGATCACAAATGCTTTGATATATATTAGGTATGAAATGGTTTGTGTGAGTGATGATTTTTCTCATTTTTTTCGGTTAGGGGGAACATTAAGAAACATGATCCCCGCTGCTACCGGGTTAATATAAGTCTTGCAACAGGGTCACCACCAAGCAAAAGCATGTCAATTGTGCTGCCCCCTGCTGAAGTGAGGTAAGCGACATGAGGGTCAGTTTTCAGATATCACCATGCCTCCCATCGACCAACTATTAAGGCGTTCTGGGGCAAGTTTTCAGACTAATATTAAAAGGTGTGTCATTATGGTCATTGTTTTAATACACACGCCTCGGAAAACTGCGGAAACACCAAACTTCAATCGCAATTTTCTCGTTTTCTTGTGTGTGTTGCTTACCTCACCTCAGCAGGGAGCGACACAATTGAACTTTATTAAATATATTATAGAAGTATTTTTTTCTTTCTTCTTTGGTATAATATAATTTCCATGCTTTTCTATTAACTGCACTTTGATAAAACATGTAATTCTTTCTTCTTTGGTATAATATAATTTCCATGCTTTTCTATTAACTGCACTTTGATAAAACATGTCTAATATCTGAGTAAAAGTAAAAAAAGAAGAAAACGTAAAGTAAAAAAGTAAAAAAAAGTAACAATTGAACTTTACTTTATTAAATATTATAGAAGTATTTTTTCTTTCTTCTTTGGTACATATAATTTCCATGCTTTTCTATCAACCACTCCTTGATAAAAACATGTCTTATATCAGAGTAAAAGTAAAAAAGTAAAAAGTAAAAAAAAAAAAATAACAGGCCCACTACCAAAAATAGCACATTATATAGATTTTCCTTTATTTATATCACTGAAGGATATTGTTTTCTTTGGTAAGGGTATTTTTTTCTATTTTTTCTATCAACACTCCTTAATTAGTCTCTTAACACAGTGGGTCGTATCACTAAACATTTCGTCGCCCAAGAACACATATTTGACAAGGCTTTCGTAGGAGTTTTGGGCATTTCCAGGAGTAGTTTTATGGCCCTGGTGGTAGTGTGACCCTCCTTCTGTGCCGTGAACCTGGTGGGTCGTAGTACTAATCATTTCGTCGCCCAAGAACACATGTTTGACAAGGCTTTCGTAGGAGTTTTGGGCATTTCCAGTAGTTTTATGGCCCTGGTGGTAGTTTGACCCTTCTTCTGTGCCGTGAACCTGGTGGGTCATATTACTAAACATTTCGTCGCCCAAGAACACATATTTGACAAGGCTTTCATAGGAGTTTTGGGCATTTCCAGGAGTAGTTTTATGGCCCTGGTGGTAGTGTGACCCTTCTTCTGTGCCATGAACCTAGTGGGTCGTAACACTAAACATTTCGTCGCCCAAGAACACATATTTGACAAGGCTTTCGTAGGAGTTTTGGGCATTTCCAGGAGTAGTTTTATGGCCCTGGTGGTAGTTTGACCCTTCTTCTGTGCCGTGAACCTAGTGGGTCGTATTACTAATCATTTCGTCGCCCAAGTGCACACATTTGACAAGGCTTTCGTAGGAGTTTGGGGCATTTCCAGGAGTAGTTTTATGACCCTGGTGGTAGTGTGACCCTTCCTCTGTACGGTGAACCTAAGGAAACGCTCATTTGACAAGGCTTTCGTAGGAGTTTGGGGCATTTCCAGGAGTAGTTTTATGACCCTGGTGGTAGTTTGACCCTTCCTCTGTACGGTGAACCTAAGGAAACGCTCATTTGACAAGGCCTTCGTAGGAGTTTGGGGCATTTCCAGGAGTAGTTTTATGGCCCTGGTGGTAGTGTGACCCTTCCTCTGTGCCGTGAACCTAAAGAAACACTCATTAGAACCCGACTGACCCACTCTTTGGCCTTTAGAAGTAGCTGATGTGAGAACGGAAAGTGCCTTATGATATCAACCAGTGCCCACCACCAAACAATATAAACCACGCTCTCTTCCTCTAATACACACTGTCATGGTCTGCATTTAGTTTTCTCTTACTAACTTACTTTCTCGGTTTTATTGTCTTCTGCTCCACTTTCCGTTTTCTTCTTTCCCCTTTTTTTCTTTGTCTTCTACTCCACTTTCCATTTTCTTCTTTCACCTTTTCTTCTTTGTCTTCTACTTCTCTTTCTCCCTTTCTTCTTTGCCTTCTACTCCACTTTCCATTTTCTTCTTTCCCCTTTTCTTCTTTGTCTTCTACTCCTCTTTCCGTTTTCTTCTTTCCTTCCTTCTCCCTTTCTTCTTTGCCTTCTGCTCCACTTTCCATTTTCTTCTTTCCCCTTTTCTTCTTTGCCTTCTACTCCACTTTCCATTTTCTTCTTTCCTTCCTTCTCCTTTGTCTTCTACTTCTCTTTCTCCCTTTCTTCTTTGCCTTCTACTCCACCACTTTCCATTTTCTTCTTTGTCTTCTACTCCTCTTTCCTTTCTTCTTTCCTTCTTTCTCCTTTGTCTTCTATTTCTCTTTCTCTCTTTCTTCTTTGCCTTCTACTCCACTTTCCATTTTCTTCTTTCCCCTTTTCTTCTTTGTCTTCTACTCCACTTTCCATTTTCTTCTTTCCTTCTTTCTCCTTTGTCTTCTACTTCTCTTTCTCCATTACTTTGCCTTCTACTCCACTTTCCATTTTCTTCTTTCCCCTTTTCTTCTTTGTCTTCTACTCCACTTTCCATTTTCTTCTTTCCTTCTTTCTCCTTTGTCTTCTACTTCTCTTTCTCCCTTTCTTCTTTGCCTTCTACTCCACTTTCCATTTTCTTCTTTCCCCTTTTCTTCTTTGTCTTCTACTCCACTTTCCATTTTCTTCTTTCCCCTTTGTCTTCTACTTCTCTTTCTCCCTTTCTTCTTTGCCTTCTACTCCACTTTCCATTTTCTTCTTTCCCCTTTTCTTCTTTGTCTTCTACTCCACTTTCCATTTTCTTCTTTCCTTCTTTCTCCTTTGTCTTCTACTTCTCTTTCTCCCTTTCTTCATTGCCTTCTACTCCACTTTCCATTTTCTTCTTTCCCCTTTTCTTCTTTGTCTTCTACTCCACTTTCCGTTTTCTTCTTTCCCCTTTTCTTCTTTGTCTTCTACTCCACTTTCCATTTTCTTCTTTGCCTTCTACTCCACTTTCCATTTTCTTCTTTCCCCTTTTCTTCTTTGTCTTCTACTCCACTTTCCATTTTCTTCTTTCCCCTTTTCTTCTTGGTCTTCTACTCCACTTTCCATTTTCTTCTTTCCCCTTTGTCTTCTACTTCTCTTTGTTTTCTTCTTCTTTCCTTTCTTCTTTTTCTTCTACTACTTTTCCTATTTTCTTCTTTCCTTTCTACTTTGTCTTCTTCTCTTTCCATTTTCTTCTTTCCCCCTTCCTTCTTTGTCTTCTACTTCTCTTTCCATTTTCTTCTTTCCCCCTTCCTTCTTTGTCTTCTACTTCTCTTTCCATTTTCTTTTTTTTTTTCCTCCTGTCTTCTAGGCTACTTCTCTTTCCATTTTCTTCTTTCCCCCTTCCTTCTTTGTCTTCTACTTCTCTTTCCATTTTCTTTTTTTTTTTCCTCCTGTCTTCTAGTTCTCTTTCCATTTTCTTCTTTTATTTCCTCCTTTGTCTTCTAGTTCTCTTTCCATTTTCTTCTTTCCCCCTTCCTTCTTTGTCTTCTACTCCACTTTCCATTTTCTTCTTTTTCCCCTCCTTTGTCTTCTTTCCTCCTTTCTTCTTTTTCTTCTACTTCCTTTTCCATTTTCTTCTGTCCCCCTTTCTCCTTTGTCTTCTACTTCTCTTTCCATTTTCTTCTTTCCCCCTTTTTCCATTTTCTTCAACTTCTCATTCCATTTTCTTCTTTGTCTTCTACTTCTTTTTCCATTTTCTTCTTTCCTCCTTTCTGAGCTCATTCTTTTTTTCCTCCTTTGCCTTCTAGTTCTCTTTCCGTTTTCTTCTCTCCCCCTCTCTCCTTTATCATCTACTTCTCTTTCCATTTTCTTCTTTGTCTTCTGCTTCTCTTTCCATCTATCCTCTTTTCTGGGTTCATTCTAGCTTGACACGTGATACATTCATACATACGCTATATATACATGACTGACAACACACACACACACACACACACACATATATATATAGTACAAAACATATATAAAGTAGAAGCCACACTTTTGAAGAACAAGAGAAATGGCTGCTGTGAAATACCCCCAAAATATATGTGTATAAACATCTTAAGTGGCATTAGGAGAAGCTGTGTTCATTGAATCGCACACAACGTTCCAATTGATTAATGGAGCTGGATTGATAGGGGGGGGGGAAGAGAGGGGGGGGCACTATCTCTGGGGCCTTTGACAAAAAAATAAAAATAAAATAAATAAATAAACATAAATGAATAAATAAATAAATAAACGGCCCTCACAAGACAGTAATTTTTAGCCTTTTACCTTGCATGATTATCTCAAGGGGGTCGTTATACAAAAATAGGGGGTGGGGGAAGAGGGGGGGGGTACCCAGGCAGTATCTCAGGGGCATTTGACAAAAAAAAAAAAAATAAATAAATAAATAAACATAAATGAATAAATAAATAAATAAAAGGCCCTCACAAGACAGTAATTTTCAGCCTTTTACCTTACATAATTATCTCAAGGGGGTCGTTATACAAAAATAGGGGGTGGGGGAAGAGAGGGGGGGGGGGTTACCCAGGCAGTATCTCAGGGGCATTTGACCAAAAAATAAAAATAAAATAAATAATAAATAAAAGGCCCTCACAAGACAGTAATTTTCAGCCTTTTACCTTACATAATTATCTCAAGGGGGTCGTTATACAAAAATAGGGGTGGGGGAAGAGAGGGGGGGGGTACCCAGGCAGTATCTCAGGGGCATTTGACAAAAAAATAAAAATAAAATAAATAAATAAACATAAATGAATAAATAAATAAATAAACGGCCCTCACAAGACCATAATTTTCAGCCTTTTACCTTGCATGATTATCTCAAGGGGGTCGTTATACAAAAATGGCCCCACAAG
This sequence comes from Eriocheir sinensis, assembly GCF_024679095.1. Classification (NCBI taxonomy): domain Eukaryota; kingdom Metazoa; phylum Arthropoda; class Malacostraca; order Decapoda; family Varunidae; genus Eriocheir; species Eriocheir sinensis. The sequence goes on along the minus strand of NC_066561.1, from coordinate 4,020,979 downwards.
ACATTAATTACCAGCCTTTTCCCTCATATCAATAGTGTTTAGGTTATTAGGGGCCATCCACATAATGCCCAGCTCAAGGATTCTCACAATTTTTTTTATCCAGCTCTGCCTCACAGCACTAATACCTCCCCCCCCTAAAAAAAAGAAAACTCAGCTGGAATATTAAGTTTACGTATAAAAATGAGTAATAGTCCAAATAAAGAAATAGAAGAGTAATTAGAATAAAGAAAATGAACATTGATCGAAATAAAGAAATGACGAACTTATCCAAAATAATGAAAATAAACACTGATCCAAAGAAAATGAACATTGATCTGGATAAAGAAAATGAACATTGATCTGGATAAAGAAAATGAACAATGATCGAAATAAAAAAATGACCAACTTATCCAAAATAATGAAAATAAACACTGATCCAAAGAAAAAGAACATTGATCTGGATAAAGAAAATGAACACTGATCTGGATAAAGAAAATGAACAATGAGCCATATAAAAAAATAACGATTCATTAAAAAGAAGGAAAAAAAAGAGAACCATACATTCTTTTTTAGACAAACTCAATTTTACATTTCAACTAATATCCCAAAGACATTTCGTCACCCTCATAAAATAATTGCCTAAGTCATTTTTCAGAGATTTCCAGGTTTTTGTCTGCATCAATTTTCCATCATGTGACGGTAATCTTTGTATAGTTGCCTTGGTCATTCAGGGTTTGAGTGTTCTAGAATTGGCCTTTTCATTCCTGCCTAAATTTTAATACAAATGAGATAATGACATTTCTTTTCTGATTTCCTGACAAGTAGAAAATAATGACTTAGGTGGTTTGTTTATGAAGGTGACGATTTTATCCCTGCTAGAAACACTAATTGGAAAGGTGTATGCAATCTGACAAACAAACCCACCTCAATGACTGATGCAAAAGACCCCAAAGTCCCAAACCCACCCCAAAAAATATATAAACCATCTTTGTGTTGCTCGACTACAATACAATACTGCACTGTGCTAGTCCGAGGGGTACACCGCTTGCAGCCAGGGACTCGGGATGTACTGCGCCCCGTCAAACTCGTCAAAGTATTGGTGCAGGTCGGGATGCTTCACCTGAGAGAAAGGAAAGTAGGTGCGTTAAGTGAGTGGGAGATATACTGGTACACTTATACTTGCGCTATAGGTGTACACGTAAAAATAAATAAATAAATAAATAAAAAAATACTGTCTATCTATCTATCTATATCTCCGACGCCCTGCTCCTTTGCGGTAACTTTCCTCTAGGGGGTGGCCACGGCAGAAGTGTCTCCAGCTCTCCCTGTTCTGGCACTCCCTCTCAGCGCACTCAATCCTGCTACTTCCCACTCTCTCGCTCCAATACTCACCCACCCTATTGATCCACTTCACATCAATCCTTCCCTCATACACTCTCTTCACGAATTCATGCTCCCCCATTCTCATCACATGTCCAAACCATCTCAGTGCATCACGCTCCACCCACTCCACCACTCCACACCTTTCACTGTCACACCAATACCAAACCGCTCATATGCGCTTTCATTACTTTCTCCACCCTATCCTGAAACATCACATGCACCTCTTATATAACTCATTTCCACTGCATGTATTCTCGATTGCTGTGTTGCGTTCCATGTCCACGTCTCTGATGCATATGACAGAGTTGGCAGGATAATACTGTTCCTTATTCTCCTCTTTACCTCCATGCTCACACAGAAGACAAAGATGAAGACAATGAAGAAGGAGAAGAAGAAAATGATGATGATGAAGAAGAAGATCAAAAAGAAAAAGAAGACATAAATAAAGAAGGATAAGAAGAAAAAAGAAGAAAATGAAGAAGAAAAAACAATCCGAACTTCTTTCCCATGTTCTATCTATCTCTATCTGTCCTTACCTCCTCATTGATAAGTGGTGTGATGTTCTCCTGAGGGACGTAGGCAATCTGTGGGATCTTTCGGCCATCTGTGTCCACCAGGAGGGTATAGTTGGGCTGGTCCCGCCAATGCTGAGGAGAGCCATTGTAAGTGAATCATTAATCTTAGACGCTTTCGGCTCTCACGACAAGTATTTTCATAGGTCACAAGGGAGAATAGTGGGCTGTCGTGAGCGTTTTTTTATGTTCACGGTGGAGAGGCCTTGTCATTTTCATAGGTCGCAAAGGAGAATAGTGCTAAAACACTCACCAAATTTTGCTTGTGCTGCCTTAGTATCCACTCCAGAGGCGCCTGAGGAAAAACAAACCATTAACACTTAGACGGCAGCAGTATTTAACCCGTAAGCTGCGGGACTGAGATTCTGAGTGCGTCGCCTAGTGCGGCTATATCAGCGAGAGATTGACCTTCAATAAATGATATCTAAGTTACATAAACGTGTCATAAATATTACAATACACATATCTGTAGCTCGAAATGTGTTGTATCCTGCATATTTCTTAGATTTTTCTATCACAAAAATGTTTTTCTGGCAGTATCTGAAGTCACAAGGGAAACTTTTTGCTTGTGTTTGAAAAGCCCGCTTCCAGAAGGCTTACAGCAGCTTACCGCTCAGCCGCCCAGAAGGCGTACAGCAGTTTGCGGGTTAAAGAGTAGCTCCCTCCCAAAATGAATGGTCTATATATAGTCACTGCCGACCTCAGGAACGCAGCATAAATAAAGTTACGCCACATAATGGATGTTTTAACCCGGTAGCAGCGGGGATCATGTTTCTTAACGGTCCGTCTAAGCGAGAAAAATGAGAAAAAATCACCCCTCACACAAACCATTTCATAATATATATCAAAGCATTTGTGATCAGTTTATGTATCATCTATTTTTAGGGGGTTTAAATCATGGCACAAATTTGGCCCGTCGCTGCTACATGATAAAGCCACAAATTTGGCCCGTCGCTGCTACATGATAAAGCCACAAATTTGGCCCGTCGCTGCTACACGGTAAAGCCACAAATTTGGCCCGTCGCTGCTACACGGTAAAGCCACAAATTTGGCCCGTCGCTGCTACATGGTAAAGCCACAAATTTGGCCCGTCGCTGCTACACGGTAAAGCCACAAATTTGGCCCGTCGCTGCTACCGAGTTAAGTTCTGTTATAGTTTCATGCCATTATGTTCTGTTATTTTCTTCCTATGGTATTGTCTGCTCCATGTTCTTCTGTTCCTATGTTCTCTTTATTCTTATGTACCCAAGTTTTGTTATTATGGCTTTTTTATGTAAGTATACTTTGATATTATTGTTTTCTTATTATTTTCTTGTGTTCTTGTTTTTGTTTTGATCATATTTTCTCTTTATGTACCTAAGTCTTCTTCTTATGTCCTCTTTGTGTACCTTTAACCCGTCCGCTGCGATTGGCACGTATTTCGCCTTCACTTGTAGCCTGGTAACATACAGTCCCAGGTCTTTCTCTGCCTCTGTGGTGGATAGTGGAGTGTTTTCCATGTGGTACTGGTATGCTGGATATCCTCTCCCAAGGTGCGGGACTTTACGTTTTTCTTCATTGAACTGTAGCAGTCATTTTTTGTTCCATTCCTGTAGCTTGTTGAGGTCTGACTGTAGGAAATACGCAGCTAATGAGTTAACCCCTTGGCTGCTGATTTCCAACAAGACATCACCAAGCTACAGGAGTGGAACAAAGAGTGGCTGCTACAATCCAATGAAGAAATGCACCTTGGGAGGGGATATCCAGCACACCAATACCACATGGGAAACACTCCACTATCCACCACAGAGGCAGAGAAAGACCTGGGAGTATATGTTACCAGGGTACCGGTGAAAGCCAAATCCGTGCCAATCACAGCGGACGGGTTAAGTTCTTTCCGTTCTCCTCTGATAGTACGTTATTTTCTTTTCCTCTGTCGGGCTCACCTTCGCCTTGTAGTCCCAACCAACGATGACGCCCTTGTAGCCAAAGTCGTGATGGCGCACCACCTGGCCGATGCGCCACTTGACCTCCTTGGGGTGGTCGAGGCGCGGCTTGGGGGACATGCCGAAGGTCCCCTGGGGGCTGCGATAGTGCCATACCTCCACCGCCGGGCACTCCCCCAGCGGGTTGTCATCGTCCACGGGGTACCAGTGGCTGTAGTCTGAGGGGGGGAATATGGGGTGAGAAAATGAGAGGTAAAAATGAAATAAAGGAAATGTAAAGTGAAATGAGGAATAATTGAGTAAAAATAAGATGAATTATGAGAGAAAAGTAAAAAGAGGAAAAATAAGAGTAAAAAATGAGTACAAAAAGAAGAGAGAAAAGTAAAGATGAGAAATTAAATTGAGTAAAAAACGAGAAGAAAAATAAGAGAAGAAAGTAGAAGTAAAAAACGAGTATAAAAATAAAAAGAAAAGAAAGAGAAAAGTAAAGATGAAAAATCAAATTGAGTAAAAGGAGAGAAGAAAAAAAATTGGAGAAGAAAGTAAAAGTAGAAAGAGGAAAAATAGGGTAAGAAGAGGAAGTATTAAATAAAAGAGGGAAAAAGAAAAGAAAAATAAGACAGTTAAATAAAAAAACCTTTGTTCAGCCCCCCCCCTCCCATTGCCTTATCCCCACCATTATGAATATGCCTTACCATTTAACATGTGACATTATTGCCTAAGAGCTGTTTCCTTTTCCATTAACCCTTAGAAGGCAACAGTATTTGACGAGTAGCTCCCCCAAAATGAATTATCTATACATAGTCACTGCCGACCTCAGAACCGAAGCATAAATATAGTTACGCCGCATAATAGATGTTCTAACTATCGTCAGTATATAGATTCTACCGCAATCTGGAAAAGTTTTGGAAAGCTTGGTTTAGTCGGCGCAACATCTGTGGTCATATGTCGGAGAGAGACAGAAGGGGAAGGAATTACAGAAGGGAACAGATCGCAGGAGACGGGACACAACCCCCGATTAATACCTGGTACCCATTCACTGCTGGGTGGACAGGGGCGTAGGGTATCGGAGAAGCCACCCAAATTTTTCCACTCCGCCCGGGAATCGAACCCGGGCTCTCTCAGTTGTGAGCTGAGCGTGCTAACCACTGCACCACGAACCATCCTACCGCAATCTGGAAGTGTTGTTATATTTCTGCCTTACAAAACTGACTGACTGAATTTTGGACAGCCTACACATAGATCCACTGCTGTCTAAAAAAAAAAAAAATAAATAAATAAATAAATAAAAAAAAAAAAAAAAAAATCGTACTATTGGACATGTGGTTCAGCCTCACCCTTACCACTGGACATGTGCTTGTGGTGGAGGTGCCGGAGCCAGTCCATCCACGCGGCCGTACTGAACCACTTGTTAGCGACGGTGCGGATCTGTTCCAGCAGCCGATACACCTCTGCGGAGCGCTGGTCGGGGGTGGAGTGTGAGGTGCGGGTGAGCCAGTACTGCAGCGGCACACAGCACACCAGCACACACAGCACCACAGCGTCCCGGCCCGAGAACGGCATGGTGGCGGGGGTGGTGTGGGGGGTGGGGGTCTGCGGGCATGATTCAGTGGTCTTAGGGCATTGATAAGGCATGGTAGTGATTGATATTATGAGAGGTAAGCATAGTGGTCGTGGTGGATCTCTTAGCATGATTAACCCGTCCGCTGTGATTGGCACGGATTTTGCCTTCACTGGTAGCCTGGTTACATATACTCCCAGGTCTTTCTCTGCCTCTGTGGTGGATAGTGGAGTGTTTCCCATGTGGTATTGGTGTGCTGGATATCCCTTCACTGGTAGTCTGGTAACATATACTCCCAGGTCTTTCTCTGCCTCTGTGGTGGATAGTGGAGTGTTTCCCATGTGGTATTGGTATGCTGGATATCCCTTCACTGGTAGTCTGGTAACATATACTCCCAGGTCTTTCTCTGCCTCTGTGGTGGATAGTGGAGTGTTTCCCATGTGGTATTGGTGTGCTGGATATCCCTTCACTGGTAGTCTGGGATAGTGAAGTGTTTCCATGTGGTATTGGTTGTTGGATTACTCCCAGGTCTTTCTCTGCCTCTGTGGTGGATAGTGAAGTGTTTCCCATGTGGTATTGGTGTGCTGGATATCCCTTCACTGGTAGTCTGGTAACATATACTCCCAGGTCTTTCTCTGCCTCTGTGGTGGATAGTGGAGTGTTTCCCATGTGGTATTGGTATGCTGGATATCCCTTCACTGGTAGCCTGGTAACATATACTCCCAGGTCTTTCTCTGCCTCTGTGGTGGATAGTGGAGTGTTTCCCATGTGGTATTGGTATGCTGGATATCCCTTCACTGGTAGCCTGGTAACATATACTCCCAGGTCTTTCTCTGCCTTTGTGGTGGATAGTGGAGTGTTTCCCATGTGGTATTGGTGTGCTGGATATCCCCTCCCAAGGTGCATGACTTTACATTTTTCTTCATTGAATTGTAACAGCCACTTTTTGTTCCATTCCTTTAGCTTGGTGATGTCTTGTTGTAGGAAATCCACAGTCAAGGGGTTAAGAAGCCAAGAATAAAAGATGGTAATGGTGATTCTGTAAGTCATGGCTGTAGGAACACTAATAAAGAAATAAATGTGTTTCTTGGTAATAAGGAGAAGTAATAGGCATTCTACAGATTTGATTACATGAGAGTACCTTACATTGAATTAGGTGAGCTTAGGGTAGAAGAGCTATAATATTCATGAGATTTTAAGTCACGGCATTTTAAGCTAGCTAGGAAATAATGTTATGATAATGAAGCTGTCATTGTCCTATATTTGGAAGAGTGGCAAAATATGATAAGAAAAAAGCCCAGTCCACTGTTAGCAATTCTATCATTACAAAGTTTTTCATCAGGACAGTGTTGAAATAAAGGTGCTGAATAATAAGATCAGAAAAAAGCCCACAGTTAGCAAAAAGCCCAAGAAAAAAGAGCTACAGTTAGCAAATTAATCATTACCCAGTTTTTCTTCATGACAGTGTTGAAATAAAGGTGCTAAATAATAAGATCAGAAAAAAGCCCACAGTTAGCAAAAAGCCCAAGAAAAAAGCCCACAGTTAGCAAAAAGCCCAAGAAAAAAGCCCACAGTTAGCAAAAAGCCCTAGAAAAAAGCCCACAGTTAGCAAAAAGCCCTAGAAAAAAGCCCACAGTTAGCAAAAAGCCCTAGAAAAAAGCCCCACAGTTAGCAAAAAGCCCTAGAAAAAAGCCCACAGTTAGCAAAAAGCCCTAGAAAAAAGCCTACAGTTAGCAAAAAGCCCTAGAAAAAAGCCCTAGAAAAAAGCCCACAGTTACCAATTTAATCATTACCCAGTTTTTCTTCAGGACAGTGTTGAAATAAAGGTGCTATATAATAAGATCAGAAAAAAGCCCAGTTAGCAAAAAGCCCTAGAAAAAAAAATCTACAGTGACAGTGTGCTTTTTTCCCCCCCTTGAGCTACCTCCTCTACTGTACAAATAAACAGATATGTCAAGGGAACCCAAGAACAAGACAACATGCAGCAGCCGAGATAAAAGGAAAGTTAATTAAATCATTCAAGCAGGTGGGTAAAAAGAAGACAGGTGATGTGTCCACTGTGAAGACCAAAGAAGCCATGGAGAAGTGCACTGACGAACACCTGACCAAACCAGAAGTGAAGGAAGAATGAAGGAAGAAGAAACTGACCTAACCAGATGAAGAAACGTCATCTAACACCTAACATCTTAACCTCTTGACTGCGGATTTCCTACAAGAAGACATCACCAAGCTACAGGAAAGGGACAAAAAGTGGCTGCTACAATTCAGTGAAGAAAATGTAAAGTCATGCACATTGGGAGGGGAAATCCAGCATACCAGTGCCACATGGGAAACACTCCACTATCCACCACAGAGGCAGAGAAAGACCTGGGAGTATATGTTACCAGGCTACCAGTGAAGGGATATCCAGCACACCAATACCACATGGGAAACACTCCACTATCCACCACAGAGGCAGAGAAAGACCTGGGAGCATATGTTACCAGGCTACCAGTGAAGGCCAAATCCATGCCAATCGCAGCGGACGGGTTAAAAAAGGAACAGATTACGTAAAAAAGAAAAGTAGTAAGTAGTAACACATCCACATTAGCAGCAGGTAGCGTCAGTGTTATACCACATACACACCTGTCAGTTAGTGTGGTGTGTGTTCCTGGGCAGGTGGGTGGTGGAGGGCAGGGCCGGAGCAGACATGTGGCCCTAACTGGTGGCTCTCATCTGGATATTCAACTTATGTAACACCTTTTTTTTCAACACTGTCCTGTCGAAAAGTGAGTAATGATTAAACTGTTTACCGTAGGATGGGCTCTTTCTATCATATTCTTATACATGTGGCCCTAACTGGTGGCTCTCATCTGGATCTTCAACTTCTGTAACACTTTTTTTTCAACACTGTCCTGTCGAAAAGTGTTTACTGAAGGATGGGCTCTTTCTATCACATTCTTATACATGTGTCCCTAACTAGTCGCTCTCATCTGGATCTTCAACTTATGTAACACCTTTTTTTTCAACACTGTCCTGTCGAAAAGTGAGTAATGATTAGATTGCTTACTGTAGGATGGGGTCTTTCTATCATATTCTTATACATGTGGCCCTAACTGGTGGCTCTCATCTGGATATTCAACTTCTGTAACACTTTTTTTTCAACACTGTCCTGTCGAAAAGTGAGTAATGATTAAACTGCTTACTGTAGGATGGGGTCTTTCTATCATATTCTTATACATGTGGCCCTAACTGGTGGCTCTCATCTGGATCTTCAACTTCTGAAACGCCTTTTTTTTCAACACTGTCCTGTCGAAAACTGTTTACTGTAGGATGGGGTCTTTCTATCACATTCTTATACATGTGGCCCTAACTGGTGGCTCTCATCTGGATCTTCAACTTCTGTAACACCTTTTTTTTCAACACTGTCCTGTCGAAAAGTGAGTAATGATTAAACTGCAAATGGTATGGTACCTAATCAATGCTCAAAAATGTAAGTAATGGATTTGCTACCACCTGTACTAATTGCCATGCTTCTTAGAGGGACAACACCTGGTTAAATAACATGTTTGCTTCATCTTCTGTCACCTAATTATCTTCACCTCACCTGTAATCACCTGGGACACCTAATTACCACAATGTCCTCTCAGAAAGTAAGGTGATGACTACTCTACCACCTGTACTAATTGCCAGGGTTCTTTGAGCGATAACACCTGGATAAATAACATGTTTGCCTCATCTTCTGTCACCTAATCACCCTCATCTCACCTGTAATTACCTGGGGACATCTAATTACCACAATGTCCTCTCAGAAAGTAAGGTGATGACTACTCTACGACCTGTACTAATTGCCAGGCTTCTTAGAGTGAGAACACCTGGATATATAATATGCTTGCTTTCTCTTCTATAACTTCATAATTTTCTTCTTACCTTTATACTTAATTACCACTCTTGGAAAGGTAGGTGAGTTATGGTACCACCTGCACTAATTGCCAGGCTTCTTAAGAGGGATAAAACCTGGATATATAATGTGTTTGCTTCATCCTCTGTCACCTAATCACCCTCATCTCACCTGTAATCACCTGGGACACCTAATTACCACAATGTCCTCTCAGAAAGTAAGGTGATGACTACTCTACCACCTGTACTAATTGCCAGGCTTCTTAGAGTGATAACACCTGGGTAAATAATGTGTTTGCTCCCTCTTCTGTCACCTAATTACCTTTTTCTCACCTGCAATCAATTAATTCCCACACGGTTCTGTCATCAAGGTGTGGTTATGTGTTAAATTATCCTCCTACCTGTACTAATTGCCTGAGTTCTTAAGAGGAATAACACCTGGACTATTTAAGTATTTGGTTCCTTTTCCCCAGGCTCAAAACGTTCTTCTTACCTGTAATCACCTGTAATCAACTAATTCCCACACGGTCCTGTCAGCAAGGTGTGATGACTATGCTCCTCCCTGTATAATTGGCAGGCTTCTTAGAGGGATAGCACCTGGATAAATAAGGCGTTTGGTTCCTCTTCTGACACCTAATTACCTTTTTCTCACCTGCAATCAACTAATTCCCACACGGTTCTGTCATCAAGGTGTGATTATGTTAGATTATGCTCCTACCTGTAATAATTGCCTGACTTCTTAAGAGGAATAACACCTGGACTATTTAAGTATTTGGTTCCTTTTCCTCAAGCTCAAAACGTTCTTCTTACCTGTAATCACCTGCAATCAACTAATTCCCACACGGTCCTGTCAGCAAGGTGTTATGACTATGCTCCTCCCTGTATAATTGCCAGCCTACTTAGAGGTGATAAGTTCAACAACAGCTTTACTAGTGAAGTGCCTGCATCATCTTGTGCCACCTAATCACCCTCCTCGCCTCACCTAGCTCACCTGTAACACCTGTGCCTCGCTCCCTCCCTTGACAGGCGGACGTGTTGGCAGCGGGTTCGCCCCCAACATGCGGGTGTACTAACTCACCGATATAACATTAATACGACGTACAAGAGAAATTTAGTATTTTTATCGCCTTTTTCCACCTACATCAAACTAAATGAGTCCAATGAACTTAATTTAAAAAGTCATTATAGGTAAAACATAAATGGTTAATAGTTTTTTTGCTGGGTAGTCTCATGGCGGTCTCTGGCAACTTTATTTGTTTATCTCGTTGGTATAGCATTAAAACGCCATACAAGTCAAAGTTAGCATTTTTTAATCCTTTCCTTATCTGAATTAAACTAAATGAGTGCAATGGAGTTTAGTTAAGAGTCAGTATAGGCAGAAAATAAAGGGTTAATAGTTATACTACATGTTAGTTTTCTGGCGACCCTTGGCACCTCTCTTTGTTTACGTGGGCAAAATGATGTAAAAGTTATTGAACAGTTTGAAAAATAATGGACAAAGTTAATGTTACAAAAGCTCTCACTTCAACAGAATAAATAACTATATAAACCTAGTGATAGAACAAGTATGCATATATATTCGCAATCTGCAATAGCCTATACCAAATTTAAGCGCATTTCTATCTTTGCTGAGAGGAAGGATATAGGAGTTTTCTAGTCTCTTGATAAAAAATATATTCTATCTATTTCTTTTCAATACACAATAATCATCAATAGGCGCGAAAAAAGCGGCGGGAGATCTAAAACAGTTTCAATATGCTATGATCGAGTCGCTGCTACTCTATTAATTTTCTACGAACTCTATCAATATATATATATATATCGCTACCATATATATATTCTCTATCTATTCTCTACCTACTCTATCTATACCTCTGTTAATTTTGCTGCCATATATAAGTTCTCATATATATCTTCCATCCAGCTCGATTCTCTACCTAATATCTTTCTATTCATCCATTTTCCATCCAGCTCGATTCTCTACCTAATATCTTTCTATTCATCCATCTCAGCTATATACAATCCTCTATCTATTTTACCCTAGTCTATCCATTCTCTACCTTTTCCTTCTATTCTTCTTTCTAGACCTTCTTTTTACCTTCCTCTATTACCTGCAACAACAATTAATCAATCAATATATCTTTAATTTATACCTCTCTAGACCTCCTTATATACCTCTATTAACACTTCTTATTTACCTTTATATATATCCCTACTTCACTACCTCAACCACGCACAGCTTATTATAAAAACCTAACTATATAATTAACACAGGTCTCAGGATTTCCAAATTACTTCAATCAGCCCCTTTTCATCACACACATCAGCTGTAATAATTATTGCCCCAAACAGCTGTGAAATAGATTGGTATAAGTTCATGGCCACAAAAAATACTAATAACAATCACGTAACCATTTTGCAACACACACAGCTATTTATATTAATGGTTAGGCTGTCATAATCTTCCTCCACCCATGCAATGTTTACGTAGAGATAAGGGGAGAAGGGAGAGGAGGAAGGGAGAGGAAGGGAGACCAGGGAGATAAGGAAATAGAGAATAAAGGGAGAGTGAGAGGCAGGAAGGGAAATAGGATGGAAAGAATAGAGGGAAAGATGTGGAAAGGGGAGAGAGGAAGAATGAGTAAAAGGGAGAGGAAGGGAGGGAAAGAGAGGAACGGATACAAGGAAGAGGGAGAGGAGTCGGAAACAGGGAGAGTAGAAGGGAGACAGGGAGAGGAGGAGGAGAGGAAAAGAGAGAGCCAGGGAGGGAGGGGTAGAGATGGAGGGAAGATGAGGGAGGGAGAGAGATGGTGACAGGAGGGAGAGAGGAGGGAAGGGAGAGTAGAAGGGAGGCAGGGAGAGGAAGAGGAGAGGAAAAGAGAGAGCCAGGGAGGAGGAGGGAGAGATGGAGGGAAGAGGAGGGAGAGGGAGAGACAGGAGGGAAAGAAAGAGAGAAGGGAGGGAGAGACAGGAGGGAGAAAGAGAGGAGGGAAGGGAGAGAGGAGGGAGGGAGAGACAGGGACGGTGACAGGAGGGAGGGAGAGAGAAGAGGAGGGAAGGGAAGGAAGGGAGGGAGAGACAGGGAGGGTGACAGGAGGGAGGGAGAGAGAAGAGGAGGGAATGGAGGGAGGGAGAGACAGGGACGGTGACAGGAGGGGAGAGAAGGAGAAGGGAATGAAGGGTGGGAGAGATACGGATGGTGACAGGAGGGAGGGAGAGAGAAGAGGAGGGAAGGGAAGGAAGGGAGGGAGAGACAGGGAGGGTGACAGGAGGGAGGGAGAGAGAAGAGGAGGGAAGGGAGGGAAGGGAGGGAGGGAGAGAAAGAGAGAGAGAGAACCACCACCAAAACAATCGTCTGCAGCCGTCGTCGTAGGGAGCAGATGTGTTGCGCTGTGTGTCTCGTGGAAAACAGCAACAGTGAGAAGTGTGATGGTGTTGCCTTAGTGTTGCGAGTGTTGCCGTGTGTGTGAAGGTCGCCTGCAGCCTGTGGGGGCGTCAGAGGTGAGTAAAAGGCCTTAAAACAGGGGTAAAAGGCCATAAATGTGGACCTTTTTCCGAGTAACCTTCCTCTCGTAGCGGCTGAGATCTCGTGTGTGTATGTGTGTGTGTGTGTTTTGAAGTGTGTGTGTACGTGTTTGTGTGCGTTTTTGTGTGTGTGTTTTGGTGTGTACGTGAGGGTCATATGGTTAGGTGAAGGTGTGTGTGTTTGTATGTATGTGTGTGTTCTAACGTTAGTGTGTGTGTGTGTGTACGTGTTTGTGTGCGTTTTTGTGTGTGTGTTTTGGTGTGTACGTGAGGGTCATATGGTTAGGTGAAGGTATGTGTGTTTGTATGTATGTGTGTATGTGTGTTCTAACGTTAGTGTGTGTGTGTATGTGTTCAAATGTTTGTGTGTGTACGTGTTTGTGTACGTTTTTGTGTGTGCGTTTTGGTGTGTACGTGAGGGTCATATGGTTAGGTGAAGGTCTGTGTGTTTGTATGTATGTGTGTATGTGTGTTCTAACGTTTGTGTGTGTGTGTATGTGTTCAAATGTTTGTGTGTGTACGTGTTTATGTACGTTTTCTTGTATGTGTTTTGATGTGCACACGAGTACTATATGGTTAGGTAAAGGTGTGTGTGTATGTGTTTGTGTGTGTGTTCTAACGTTGCTATGTGTGTGTGTGTGCGTGTGTGTGTGTTCTAACGTTGCTATGTGTGTGTGTGTGTGTGCGTGTGTGTGTGTGTGTGTGCGTGTGTGTGTGTGTGAGTCATACTATACTCAGGTGAAAGCGTGTTTGTATTTTGGTGTATTATAATCAAAAGATGAACTACGGTGAAAACTGAGACATTTTTATATTTACGGTGTTTGTTTACTACTGTGTACGTGTGTGTGTTTGTGTGTACGTATATATATACATCTCAAAACACAGATCAAAACAAGGGGTCTGTGTGTGTGTGTGTGTGTGTGTGTGTGTGTGTGTGTGTGTGTTCAGTTTTTTAATCAACATCGAAGGTGAACTGTGATTACCAACGAAGACAATATATTTATGTGTGTGTGTGTGTGTGTGTGTGTGTTTAAAGTTCCACACACGCAGATAACATCAAAGGAAGAATGCAGATATGTTTGTCTTACGTGTGTGTGTGTGTGTGTGTGTGTGTGTGTACAGCTCCAAATACACGCACATAACACCCAATAACATCTACCTCTGCATATGTGTTTGTCATGTTTTTTCGCTTTCTAGAATCAAAAGTGAGGTCTAATTACCCCATGGACAGGTTTTGGGAGGCGAGGTATCAGGTGACGGGTGAGAAGGGAAGGGTAGCGTTCCAGGCCAGTCCGGGAAGGGAGGAAAAGGAGGGAAGAGGAGATAAATGGGAAGGGGATGGAGAGGGAAGGTGGAAGTAGTAGTAGTAGTAGTAGTAGTAGTAGTAGTAGTAGTAGTAGTAGTTGTTGTTGTTATCTTATTCTTACATATTACAGTCAATCAGCCTCTCACTTTATCAGCCTGTCAGTCAGTCAATTTATCTATCTATCTATCTATCTATCTATCTATCTATCTGTGTCCAGCAAACCATAATGTTCGTAATGATGCAAGAGAGAGAGAGAGAGAGAGAGAGAGAGAGAGTGACCATGAATTGAGACATGAGATCTAAGCCAACATTTGCAGTTTCAAAATGTTCACACACACACACACTCTCTCTCTCTCTCTCTCTCTCTCTCTCTCTCTCTCTCTCTCTCTCTCTCTCTCTCTCTCTCTCTCTCTCTCTCTCTCTCTCTCTCTCTCTCTCTCTCTCTCTCTCTCACACACACACACACACACACACACACACACACACGCACACACACAAGTGGAAACATCACGGAAGTTATGATATTAAATAAAAAGAAAATAAGAATGAAAGAGAAAGAGAGAAAAAAAATATTCTCACTATCTCAATCACGTTTTGTTGTGGAGGAATGTGGCCTATTGTTGTTGTTGTTGTTGTTGTTGTTAACTCATATTTGTTTTCGCTTTGCATGCTTTTTTATTTTGGTGATTTGTTTACTTGTTTTATTTCTTTATTTATTATATCTATTTCTTTCTTTCTTTATATTTATTATTATTTTCGTAAAGGCCTTGATATATCGAAAGGGAGGGGGGGGGGGGATGGGTGGAGTGAGTGGTCATGTGCAGTGGCGTGTGTGTGTGTGTGTGTGTGTGTGTGTGTGTGTGTGTGTGTGTGTGTGTAAACTTCCTCTGCCATGGAAAGAGATTTTTTGTCTGTTTGTGTGTGTTGACAGACGTGGTGTGTGTGTGTGTGTGTGTGTTCGGGTTCATGAATATTCTAAATCTTTCTGAGTTAATCGATAATCTAGCTCGTTACTCAAAATCCGGATCAGAGAGAGAGAGAGAGAGAGAGAGAGAGAGAGAGAAGGGGTGCTGGGAGGTCATAACGATATCCTCACTTTTATTGTTAGGAAAAATAGAAAAAAAATAACAATAGCGTGACGTCCCATGAATGACGCCGTGAGTGCGTGTGTGTGTGTGTGTGTAATTCACCACCGCGGCCTGATCACGTGTTGGACTCGTAATCGCCAGCAGGTACCCTCCCGACATGAGCAAGTGCTCTTTATCGTCGATCTCTGGGTACTGCCAGGACTTCACACACCACACACCCCATCACCCTTGCTGAATGGGGGACAGTAACCACTCCTAGTCAACGGAAAGAATCCGGCCTGAGCGGGCTCGAACCGCCGCCCTGTCAGACCGTGAAGCCTGGCAACGCAGGCGCTCTAACCAGTTGCGCCACGGAGTGTGTGTGTGAGAGAGAGAGAGAGAGAGAGAGAGAGACTTACACTCTCCTCCTCTTCTTCCTCAGTCTTTTCTCTTTCCTTATGTTGCTCTTAGTAAATCCTCCTCCTCCTCCTCCTCCTCCTATTCCTCCTCTTACCCCTCCTTCTCCTCCTTCTCCTCCTTCTCCTCCTTTTTTACTCATCTTTCTCCTCCTTTTCCATTTCCTGTTCCTCCTTTCTTTTTTTGTGAAGGGAGGAGAGCTTTTGTTATGCATCGTCCTCCTCCTCCTCCTCTTCCCCCTTGGCAGTCATGTGATGAGTTCCAATACGATAGTGACATAAAAAAAAAAGATTAGATAAATTCATGTATATTGTTGTCATGATGGGTTAGATTGTTGTTCTCTTGCAAATTCCTTACGTTCTTATGTTCCTCCTCCTCCTCCTCCTCCTCCTCCTATTCCTCCTCCTCCTCCTTTTTTAACTCATCTTTCTCCTCCTTTTCCATTTCCTGTATATATATTTTGGTTTTATTAACAGGAGGAGAGTTATTGTTATGTATTCTCTTTCCTCCTCCTCCTCCTCCTCGCTGTTCCTCCTCCTCCTCCTCCTCCTCCTCTTTTGACTCATCTTTCTCCTCTTTTTCCATTTCCTGTATATTTTTTTGTTTTATTAAAAGGAGGAGAGTTATTGTTATGAATCCTTCTCCTTCCTCCTCCTCCTCCTCCTCCTCGCTGTTCCTCCTCCTCCTCCTCCTCCTCCTCCTCTTTTGATTCATCTTTCTCCTCTTTTTCCATTTCCTGTATATTTTTTTGTTTTATGAAAAGGAGGAGAGTTATTGTTATGTATCCTCCTCTTTCCTCCTCCTCCTCCTCCTCCTCCTCCTTCTCCTCTTTTAACTCATCTTTCTCCTCTTTTTTCCATTTCCTGTATATTTTGTTTTGTTTTATTAAAGGGAGGAGAGTTATTGTTATGTATCCTTCTCCTTCCTCCTCCTCCTCCTCCTCCTCCTCACTGTTCCTCCTCCTCCTCTTTTAACTCATCTTTCTCCTCCTTTTCCATTTCCTGTATATATATTTTGGTTTTATTAAAAGGAGGAGAGTTATTGTTATGTATTCTCCTCTTTCCTCCTCCTCCTCCTCCTCCTCCTCGCTGTTCCTCCTCCTCCTCCTCCTCCTCCTCCTCCTCTTTTAACTCATCTTTCTCCTCTTTTTTCCATTTCCTGTATATTTTTTTTTGTTTTTATTAAAGGGAGGAGAGTTATTGTTATGTATCCTTCTCCTTCCTCCTCCTCCTCCTCCTCCTCCTCCTCTCTGTTCCTCCTCCTCCTCCTCCTCTTTTGACTCATCTTTCTCCTCTTTTTCCATTTCCTGTATATTTTTTTGTTTTATTAAAAGGAGGAGAGTTATTGTTATGTATCCTTCTCTTTCCTCCTCCTCCTCCTCCTCGCTGTTCCTCCTCCTCCTCCTCTTTTAACTCATCTTTCTCCTCTTTTTCCATTTCCTGTATATTTTTTTGTTTTATTAAAAGGAGGAGAGTTATTGTTATGTATCCTCCTCTTTCCTCCTCCTCCTCCTCGCTGTTCCTCCTCCTCATCCTCTTTTAACTCATCTTTCTCCTCTTTCCATTTCCTGTATATATTTTTTGTTTTATTAAAGGGAGGAGACTTATTGTTATCTATCCTCCTCTTTCCTCCTAATCCTCTCTCCTCCTATCTCTTCCTCTCTGTTCCTCCTCCTCCTCCTCCTCCTCCTCCTCGCCCCAGATGCTCCGCTGATGAGGGTGGGCGTTGTGGGTTCCTTGCTTATCACGGCTCGTCTGCTTCCCTTATCACAGCAGGAAGAAGAAGAGTCAGAGATTAAAGAAAGAAAAAAAACTGGAAAAATTATGAATAAAAGTGATTGTGTTAAGTTATTAGGTACGTTTATTGTTTTTTTCTTTTCTTTCTTTTTCTTTCTTTCTTTCTTTTTCTTTCTTTCTTTCTTTCTTTCTTTCTTTCTTTCTTTCTTTCTTTATTCTTGTTTTTATTTGAATTACCTAAGATTTATTTATGTATATTCCTACTACTACTACTACTACTACTACTACTACTACTACTACTACTACTACTACTACTACTACTACTTCAAATACTACTCCCACTTCACCTCCCTCCTCCCCTTTCCTCCTCTCTCCTACCCCCCCGTCCCCCCCCCCACGATGTATCTCCACGGGGGGCGTAATGGGGAGGGGGGGGCAGAAATGTAGTAGAGGATATGTGGGTTGCTAGGGTCATGGCTTCGTGGGAACAGGTGTGTGTGTGTGTGTGTGTGTGTGTGTGTGTGTGTGTGTGTGTGTGTGTGTGTGTGTGTGCTTGATAGTTTATTGTTTTGTTTCTGCTACATTGCTTCGGTTTGATTCTCTCTCTCTCTCTCTCTCTCTCTCTCTCTCTCTCTCTCTCTCTCTCTCTCAGGTTCGTTTTTACTGCGTTTAACTTTATGCGTCTTGTATTTCATTTGCTTAATTTGATTTATTGTTATTTCTATTATCATTTTCTCTCTCTCTCTCTCTCTCTCTCTCTCTCTCTCTCTCTCTCTCTCTCTCTCTCTCTCTCTCTCTCTCTCTCACACACACACACACACACACACACACACACACACACACACACACACACCATAACATTAACATTTGTAATTACCGCCACTAAGTCAGGTAGAGCCAGGTAATCATTTTCAGGTGATGGATTTCGGCTGCCTAATTAAACAGGTGTGCGTGCAGGTGTTTGTTGGTGTATTGAATGAATACTTACCTGTAAAATGCGTCCCTTGTTGTGTATTTTTTTTTGTTATATTTTCATTTTCTTTTTTTTTTTGTTTATTTGTTTGTTTATTCCCCTGTGAAAAGTATCAGTATTTTTTTTTTGTAATGTTTTTCGTGTTATTGATGTTTATCGGTTATTTTGTCTTGTTTACTTTTGTTTATATTGTTTTCACTTTGTCTTCATTTGGTTACTCATTTATCCATTGTTATTTATTTATTATTATTTCTTCTTCTCTTACTCTCTCTCCCTTTGTTGTTTTTCCTTTTTCATTTTCTCTTTTCTTCTCTATTCCAGCCCTTCTTAACTTCGCTTTTCCTCCTTCCCTTCCCTCCTTCCCTTTCCCTTCTTCCTTGTCCTCCGTCCCTTTCCCTCCTTCCTTGTCCTCCTTCTCTTTCCCTCCAAATTTCCCTCCCTTTGCTTCCCCTATCTCTTATTTTCCTTTATTTTCCTTTATTTGATTATTCATTTATCTATTACTTATTATTTTCCTCCCTCTTTCCTTTCATTCGTTTTTATCCTATATCTTCCTCTCTTCTTCATCTCCTCCATTCTTTACTCTTTCCTCCTTCCTTGCTTTTCCTCCCCTTCTCTCCATTTTTCCCCTTCTCTCTCCTTCATCTTCCTCCATTCTTAACTCTTTCCTCCTTCCTTGCTTTTCCTCCTCTTCTCTCCATTTTTTCCCTTCTCTCTTCTTCATCTCCTCCATTCTTAAGTCTTTCCTCCTTCCTTGCTTTTCCTCCTCTTCTCTCCATTTTTCCCCCTTCTCTCTCCTTCATCTTCCTCCATTCTTAACTCTTTCCTCCTTCCTTGCTTTTCCTCCCCTTCTCTTTATTTTTCCCCCTTCTCTCTTCTTCATCTCCCTCCTTTCTTAACTCTTTCCTCCTTCCTTGCTTTTCCTCCCCTTCTCTCCATTTTTTCCCTTCTCTCTCCTTCATCTTCCTCCATTCTTAACTCTTTCCTCCATCCTTGCCTTTCCTCCCCTTCTCTCCATTTTTCCCCTTCTCTCTCCTTCATCTTCCTCCATTCTTAACTCTTTCCTCCTTCCTTGCTTTCCTCCCCCTTTCCTCCATTTTTTCCCTTCTCTCTTCTTCATCTCCTCCATTCTTAACTCTTTCCTCCATCCTTGCCTTTCCTCCCCTTCTCTCCATTTTTTCCCTTCTCTCTTCTTCATCTCCCTCCTTTCTTAACTCTTTTCCTCTATCCTTGCTTTCCTCCCCTTTCCCCCATTTTTTCCCTTCTCTCTTCTTCATCTTCCTCCTTTCTTAACTCTTTCCTCCTTCCTTGCTTTTCCTCTCCTTTTCCCTCCATTTTTTCCCTTCTCTCTTCTTCATCTCCCTCCATTCTTAACTCTTTCCTCCATCCTTGCCTTTCCTCCTCTTCCCTCCATTTTTTTTCCCTTCTCTCTCCTTCATCTCCTCCATTCTTAACTCTTTCCTCCTTCCTTGCCTTTCCTCCCCTTCTCTCCATTTTTTCTCTTCTCTCTCCTTCATTTCCCTCCATTCTTAACTCTTTCCTCCATCCTTGCCTTTCCTCCCCTTCTCTCCATTTTTCCCCTTCTCTCTCCTTCATCTCCCTCCATTCTTAACTCTTTCCTCCTTCCTTGCTTTTCCTCCCCCTTTTCTCCATTTTTTCCCTTCTCTCTTCTTCATCTCCTCCCTTCTCTACTTACTCTTTCTTCTTTGCCTTCCTCCCCTTCTCTCCATTTTTTCCCTTCTCTCTTCTTCATCTCTCCTTTCTTAACTCTTTCCTCCTTCCTTGCCTTTCCTCCCCTTTCCTCCAGTATTTCCCTTCTCTCTCCTTCATTTCTCTCCTTTCCTTCGCTTTCCTCCTCCCTCTCTCCTCCTCTCTCTCCTCCATCAATTACCGTTTTTACTATTTTTTTTTTCGTGGATCCTTTCAAGTGGAGGGTATCAGGACACCTCTCCTCCCGAAATTGACCTATCCTTCGGCCATTCCTCTGGACTCTTTGTAGGAGCAGTGGGTAGCGGGCTTTTTTTTCATTATTATTTCCTTTTATTTTTTTCCCTTGAACAGTTTTCTTTACTGTAAACAAACAAACAAACAAAAAAAATCAAATCTCCCTGGCTTGAGCACTGAGCAGGATGGCAACACAGGATGAGGTAGGATAGGAAGGATTAGGTAGGATGCGAAGGGGGGTGATACAGGATTGGGTAGGATACGTAGGATGTGCAGGATAATGATACAGGGTTTGGTAGGATGCGGAGAGGGATGATACAGGATGAGGTAGGATACGTAGGATATGCAGGATAATGATACAGCGCTTGGTAGGATGCGAAGGGGGGTGATACAGGATTGGGTAGGATACGTAGGATGTGCAGGATAATGATACAGGGTTTGGTAGGATGGGAAGGGGGATGATACAGGATGAGGTAGGATACGTAGGATGTGCAGGATAATGATACAGGATTAAATAGGATGTGCAGGATTGGGTAGGATGCGTAGGATATGCAAGATAATGATACAGCGTTTGGTAGGATGCGAATGGCGATGATGCAAGATTAGGTATAGGATGCATAGGATAAGTAGGATGATGATAGAGTATTAGGTAGGATGCGTAGGATACTCGACGAAGGAGTGACTGCAATTAGAACGCTGTAACGGAACTAATGGTAGGGGAGGGAGGGAGGGAGAAGGGAGGAGGGACGGAGGGAGGGAGGAAGAAAGAAGGAGGGAAGAGGGAGGGCGGGATAAGAAGAAGGAGGAAAGAGGAATCAAAAAGAGTTGAAAAAAGGAGGGTGAAGAGGGTGGGGACAAGAGAGAGAGAGAGAGAGAGAGAGAGAGAGAGAGAGAGAGAGAGAGAGAGAGAGAGAGAGAGAGAGAGAGAGAGAGAGGAATATTTAAGGAAGAAGGAGGAGATGGTAAAATAGGAGAAGAGAATGACACTGAGGAGAAGGGAGGAAAGTAAGAACATAAGAACATTGGAGTCTGCAAGAGGCCGGTAGCCCCCTATACAAGGCAGCTCCTTTGACCCTAAACTCCCGTGTATCTAACCCCACCAAATATCGCTGTCCATGAATTTATCTAATCTATTTTTGAATGTGACAATTGTATTGGCACTCACCACATGACTGCTAAGCCTATTCCACTCATCCACCACCCTGTTAGTAAACCAATTTTTGCCTATGTCCCTGTTGAATCTGAATTTATCCAGTTTAAACCATTACTTCGTGTCCTACCCGGTTCTCTTACCAACAAAACCTTATGAATATATATAGATAGAGGGAGGGAAGGAAAGTGTTTAAGGAAAAGAAGAAGGAAAGCTTAAGAAAGGAGGAAGAATGGGAGAAAACTGATTAAAAGAAGAGAGGGAAGGAAGATGGAGATGGAGAGAATCGAGAGAAGAAGGAAAACAAAAGGAAGATGGGAGATAAGGAGAGAATGAGAGGAGGAAATGAGGGAGGAAGAGAAAAAGGTACAAGAGAGAGAGAGAGAGAGAGAGAGAGAGAGAGAGAGAGAGAGAGAGAGAATTCCTGACCCGCATCTTCATATTGTCAGGATGTTGTGATCTTATTTATTTATTTATTTTATTTATTGTTTATTTTATCATCTTCTCTGTGTCTCCATTCTTTAATATTCTTCGTGTTATCAAGTTGCATTGTTATTCTGTTTGTTACGCTCTCTCTCTCTCTCTCTCTCTCTCTCTCTCTCTCTCTCTCTCTCTCTCTCTCTCTCTCTCTCTCTCTCTCTCTGTTTTTTCTTTCTTTTTCTTTTTTCCTTTCTCTGTGTTTTCTTTCTTTTTCTTTCTTTTTTCCTTTCTCTGTGTTTTTTCTTTTTTCCTGTTTCTTTTTCTTTTTTCACTTTGTTTTCTTTCTTATTCTCTCTCTCTCTCTCTCTCTCTCTCTCTCTCTCTCTCTCTCTCTCTCTCTCTCTTCACCTGTCACCTGTTAAGTCGTAATTGCGTACCTCGCATACGCCCACGCTTGCCAAGGTCACACACACACACACACACACACACACACACACACACACACACACACATACACACACACACACGTAAGCATTATCACCCTATTATTATTATTATTATTATTATTATTATTATTTTTATTTTTATTATAGTATTGTTTAGGTTAAAAGTGGTGGTGGTGGTCATGGTGGTGGAGGTGGTGGTGGTTGTGGTGGAGTATCTTTGTGTGGTGATAAGACGTGTGGAGTTTGATATTAATAGTGGTGGTGGTGGTGGTGGTGATTGCAATACTGGTAGTGGTGTTGTAGTTTGGTGGTGGTGATGAAGGTAGTGGCGGTGGTGATAGTGGTGGTGGTGGTGGTGATGGTGGTGGTGGTGGTGGAGAGGGTATGAGAGTGGAGGTGGAGGTTTTGGAGGGGAAAGGAGTTACGTGGAAGAGTGGAGAAGGTGGAGGAGGAAGAGGATAGGAGTGTTAGTTGTAGTGGTGGTGGAGATAGGGATGTGGGCGGAAGCTGGTGGTGGTGGAGGAAGGTGGAGGTGAAGGGGGGGTGAGGTGTAGGTGGAGCCTGGTGGTGGTGGAGGTGGAGGTGGTGGTGGTGGTGGTGATGCGTAGATTCTGATTTCGCAACACTTCAAAAAAAAAACCCACACAAAAAAAACAGTAAATAAAAATAAAAATAACAGAGAAAGAATAAACGAGAAATAAAAAAAAGAAATAGCAAATAAAAAAAATTAAAACAAAGAATAAACGAGAAATTAAAAAAAAAACGTTATATTGATCTTCGTAAATGTAAAGTTCGTTCATCTGTGTGTGTGTGTGTGTGTGTGTGTGTGTGTGTGTGTGTGTGTGTGTGTGTGTGTGTGTCGTAGGAATCGGGTTAAACAAATATTTGAGGGTGAACGAAGTCGATGAATGGAAGGAAGGAAGGAAAGAAGGAAGGAAGGAAGGAAGGAAGGAAGAAGGGAGGAAGGAAGCAAGGAAGGAAGGAAGCAAGGAAGGAAGGAAGGAAGCAAGGAAGGAAGGAAGGAAGGAGGGAAGGAAAGAAGGAGGGAAGGAAAGAAGGAAGGAAGGAAGAAAGGAGGAAGGAAGCAAGGAAGAAAGGAAACAAGGAAGGAAGGAAACAAGGAAGGAAGGAAGCCAGGAGGGAAGGAAGGAAGGAAGGAAGGAGGAAGAAGGAAGGAAGAAAGAAGGAAGGAAGAAAAAGAACAAAAGAGCAAGGAAGCAGGGAAGGAAGGAAGGAAGGAAGGTCTAGTAGTAGTAGTAGTAGTAGTAGTAGTAGTAGTAGTAGTAGTAGTAGTAGTAGTAGTAGTAGTAGTTGTTGTTGTTGTTGTTGTAGAATGGTGGTGATTGTGGTTAACTGGTTTTCATATTTTTTTTTCTTCTTTTTTTTCTTCTTCTTCTTCTTCTTCTTCTTCTTCTTCTTAATCATTATCATCATCATCTTAGTCTTCTTCTTCTTCTTCTTCTTCTTCTTCTTCTTCTGCCTTGCTTTCTTCTTTTACTTCGGTCCATTCTCCTCCTCCTCCTCCTCCTCCTCCTCCTCCTCCTCCTCCTCCTCCTCCTCTTCCTCCTCCTCCTCGTCTTCTTTATAATTCACCTCTCAGACCTTTCCTAGACTTGCCTCACCTGTCTATTCTCTGCACACCTGAGAGAGAGAGAGAGAGAGAGAGAGAGAGAGAGAGA